>NC_045776.1:48508556-48673556 GCF_008692025.1 Phocoena sinus | reverse complement strand
TGACCGAAATCTATTTGAGGGCAATATTGACTGCACTTAAAACTCAACATGTTTGCTTAATTTTTGGTCCTTACCAAAAATAAGCCCCAGACCCTTTGAAATGTTTTTCTTATGATTTACACTTCTATATGTGATCATTTATCAATCCACTACTGACAGGGAGTAGGAATTTGGTTTGAGATAGTACCATACAGCATTTCACAAACCAGTTGTTGGTGTTGGTAGTGATGTGTATGTGTGTGTGTGTATGTGTGTGTGTGCGTATGTATGTGTGTGTGTGTGTTTTAAATTGAGGAAAATCATGTTTCATGTACAGAACTGTCCTGGAATTTTGAGCATACAAGCTTGTTATTCCAAGCCATTTGATTAAATTTAACCACAGGAAACTCTTCCAAGTCCTAATGAAGCAGCATTTACATCTAAAAAGGGAGCCAAGCCAAAAAACATCCTTTTCTAATATCTCTGTTTCAAACATCAGACTCCAATATAAGCTCCATGGTTTTCATTTCACTAATTTTTTTTTTTGCGTTACGCGGGCCTCTCACTGCTGTGGCCTCTCCCGTTGCAGAGCACAGGCTCCGGATGCGCAGGCTCAGCAGCCATGGCTCACGGGCCCAGCCGCTCCGCGGCATGTGGGATCCTCCCGGACCGGGGCACGAACCCGCGTCCCCTGCATCGGCAGGCGGACTCTCAACCACTGCGCCACCAGGGAAGCCCTCATTTCACTTTTATACCATCTCTCTGAGCTGCTGGAAACAGTTTAAACACAACACAGGGAGTGGTGCACCAGTAGGTCTTTGGTGAAAAGGGTTGGCAGCAGTTCTACATACAGATATGTGTGCATGTGTACATACACACACACACACACACACACACACACACACATAAATACACAAACTATAAAAATTTATTTTAAAGAAAGGCCATTAAAAAATTAGAAAACTATAGTTACTGACAGAAAATTTGAATTGGAATTCAGAAATCAGCCATATAATTTAAGACCTTTGAAATGAATGTACTTTTAGTTCATAACATAACACGTGAGAGTTCAAGACACAGATTAGGTAGAACAGGCCTTTAAAGAAAGTTAAAATTACCTTTTCATTAAGAGAGAAAAGTTTTTTTGCCTCTAAACAAACCGATACAACTTGGAAGATTATAATTTTTTCATAAAAGACACATATACTTGCACACAATTTTACTGACTGTGTCATTACTAAGTTAAATTAAGCTGTTTCAATAACTGAAGAAGTTACAACTAACCGAAACAGCCTGGACATAGAATGCGATCTTATGATATTGCCAGGTTTCCAACATCACATTTATTCCATGCGATGGTGCACTTCAGCATAATAAGCGAGGATCCTAGGATGCAGCAGACACAGAAATAACGTCAAAAGCAATTCTTCACATTTGGATCTTACCACATCAAGTGCAAATAATGAACTTAAACAGGAAAATGCAATTTGCTCCTTTTAAAGTATGCATTTTAAACTCTTGCAAAAAACAAAAAACAAAAAACCCCCACCACATTCATTTCCAACGCCTCGAGGTAAGGAGGATGGCATCTATCACAAGTGCAGAGAATGTCTGAAGGATTTAGAAGCAATCTTTTCATAATGCTTCTTTGGGTGAGGAAGTAGAGTTATGAGTTGCTCAAAATTCATAAAGATTATTAAGTTTACATCCTCACAGAAGATCTGCCACCACTGCATCTCTCAGCTAGACTGTCAGCATCCCTGCCCAACTCTACTGAGAATAGGTCTCTGGTTCAGGACATTCATTCATTTTGTGGCATTAGTGCTCCAGTGTATAAAACAAAGATTCTGTCCCATTCAAAAATCAAACAAACAGAAACAAAAAAAAAAAAACCAAATTGCCTCCAGTGGAACAAGGATACAATATCATAACTGAATTCAGGTACTCATTCTATCAATAACCGTGCATGGAAGTAACTTTAAAAGGGAAGTAAGTTTTTATTCCAGCAAGTTGATTCCAGATTATCAACTTGTGTGTCTGTGCCTGCTGGGCTATCTGAATGATTACTCTGTCCCTCAATGCCCTCAGCTATGACTGACCGGGCACCGATGGCCATGACCCCTCACGGTAAGGAAGCTTCCTAAACAACAGTGAGCTTTCCTGCTTGATGAATTCCAACCTCACAGCTCATCTAAACTGAGCCTATGGGCTTCACGGTTTTCCTTCTTACTCTCCGCATAGGTCTACGGGAAGTTATGAAACATATTTTTCTAGTCCTCCCAGGAGCAAGGCCAGGTTCACAACTTGACCTCAGAAACACAGCGGTCCTGCAAAGCCAGACAGCCTGATAGAACGGAGTATTAGTGTTCTCTGCCTGGCCCAACACAAACCATAACATGCAGCAGGGAGCAATGTTGCTTGTGGGAAATGACAAGCAAGGGATCAGTGGGAGAAAAATAATGGGATTTAATCACATAAAAATATCCCAGGCACACAGCTCCCTTTCCAACAAGCTGCCCACCTCAGGTGAGGGTACAATGTTCTTCTGAAACTAACCACTTACAATTTACAAGGGAGCTACCTAGCCAGATCTTTTGATCAGATTAAGTTATAGGATTCTGGGCACACCCAGAGATGTTCCTTCCCATCACGTGAGTATATGCACCTCCTGGAATAATTTTAAACACACATACAAAAACACCTATGTACGCATCACAGATGTCTTGGATGTGTGAGAAACGATCCCAGGAACAGGGCAGGCTCATGTGAAAGACTGTCACAGACTAATTAAGGACACTGCTGCCGAAAAAGGAAGGGTGACCCTGCAGTCTTATTTACACAATTTCCAGCCAGAGGGCTGTGAAGTGGAGCCCCAGTGGGGGCATTTCTATCTGAAACCCAAGGGCACCTGCATTAAGGAAACTGGTGTAAATGAATCCCTTTGCTCAATGACAGAAGGAAAGACACCAATACTTCAATTATCTTGGTATGGAATCTATGTGCCGACCCTCTTGGATTCTACATGACAAGACACAGTTCTCTTATTTTATTATTATTATTATTTGCACTTCACTCTGCATTCATTTAGAAGGAGGACATTTTGTGGCAAGAACAATAAAGCTTTTTAGGCAGAAGGTAGCGATTCAAAAATTGCAAAACCTCAGCTTTCAAAAATAGCCTAAGTGACCTCTTGCAGTACTCTGGCCACTCCAGCAGGCAGGAGGCAACCCCCGTGAAGAGCGAATTCTGGCAAAGTTCTCTCTTCACAGATGATGCACAGCTTAAGCTATAATGAGTTTTTGGGTTACAAATGCTGAACGCATTAATATTCCTTGATGATAATTATCACAGTATAAGCACCTTTCCCAATGTGAGTAGCATAAAGCAACTGAAGCAGCATTTTTACTACATTTGAAACAAGCCGGAAAATGGGATTTTCTACTCTTGTAACCTGGGGTCAACATACATCAAGCATTGAATATTAAACACACCTCTAGATGAATCCTGCATCCCTTTCCTACCCCTCTGCTTCATGTATACCTAAAGCTATCTCCTTTATCCATTCTTCGTTATGAAATTCTTGATATGAACATACATGTGACATATATAATTCAAAAAAGAAATGTGTTACTCCCCAATCACGTGAATCCTATGTTTCTTCTTATGAGTATACAAATAGCACATAAGATCAGTAAGCCATGCTTTGCAGATGAGATGTGTCTCTCTGCAGTTTGAATGAATACTGTGGTCACTGGCTGCATATAAAACAGGATGAAAATTAGAATTGAGCAAACAGGCTCCTAGAAGAACCAAATGCATCACATATAAGACAAACCACATACAGCCTTTAACTTTATACTTTCGAAACTCATCATACACTTAAGCACTGAAAGGTTTACATGTGAATTCTAAGCCACCAACATGATAACAGTCATGATGTCAGCAGCATTATTTACTGGCAATAGTTCGCTAAGGATCCCGGAAACCAATTTTCACTCCAGATTAAAAGAACAATTATTGTTATTTGGATAATAACCATCAAATATCATAAGAAGAAATTGATAAAGGTGATTCATTATGCATTGTATCAGCAGTATGTGTCTAAGATTCGGTGTTTGCCTAGCATACCCCAAACGGATGCTGTATAGACTTCACTTACTATACCCCAGTTGGATTTCATAATATGCTCGGAATAAACTATAAATTGACTTTTCCTCATCTCTTTTTCTTCCTCTCTCTCTATTTAGTGAAAAAGAAAAAAATGTCTATTTTAAAGCTCAACTGATACTAGGATGGCTCAAAATCGTTACAATATAAGAGCCTCCTTTTTAAAAAGCATGCTATAATATCATTTTAAGATTCTATGTAAATAATCCCAACAGCACTTTGACTAAGAGTGACAAAATGAAAGCCAGTTCGAACCCTTAATCCAAAGAATGGGAATTGATTTAGGTATTTTTTTAGGTGTGAATCTGCTGAGCTCATTTGTACCGTGTTAACCACACTTCATTTAGATAATATGCCACGCTATAACTGCCTCAAGTTCTGTAACATCATTTTTACTTATGTGCTGCAAAAATGTCTTCAAATCCCATTTGAATAGAAGGCAGGGTTAGGAGGGAACCTTTACTAAATATTTAACAGCCCCATCAGCTTATTAAATACTATAATGTGAGAGCCATGAAAACATGATATACAGTGCTTGCCTTTTTTCTAAAACTTAATGCTTCTGCTCATTTTGAACACTCTGCAAGCCCATTCATCAGCAGAACTGATGCATTTTAAAAAGTCCTCATTTACTAGCAGATAAATGTGGTTAGAGAACCTTTTTAGTGTAGAAATGATTGGAAACCTACTTGGTTTTACTGTGCAAAATTTGCTTTGCTCTGGCCTAGGGGAAAAAAAACCTCACAAAACATTTAAAAGGCTATTTTGAAAGAGCGTGCCAAGGAACACTGTTTAAAATAAAAGAAAGTAGGGGGTGTTTTTGGTTCACAGGAATATAAATACACCAAAACAAGGCAACAGATTTACAGACAGCTGATAAAGTACATGTATTCATCGAATCTGGAAAGAGTATCTCAAATACACATCATATAATGAGATTACCCATTGTGACGTTGCTTTTGACCATGACATTGATGGCAGGTAATTTCATTTGCAACTATTCGTAATTGCATTTCTTAGAAGAACGGGTTAATACAATTTTGCATGTAGTCTGTTGAGATATTTTTAACTAAAACTATGCTTTTTTTTAAAAAAATAGTTAATCAGAAATTCTGTAGCCTGTTGCGGTGGGTAGAAAGTAGGAATTCGCTCTGAAAAGATATTTCTATTCACAAAGAGATACACTATAGTCTAATTTAAAGAACACCCCCTTAACACTGGAGGCCTGCAAAGTGAGCGTTTATCCTGTAAACACTGTAACAATGATTATCTGTCCCCCGTTCTCAGTGGAGACTCTTGCTTTAGAAAATGTCTTGTGGTGACTTACTAAATTCAGGCTATTTCAATTAGTATTACTACACATTAAAAATTAACTGCGTTACTGAGTGGATTAAGGTTTAAATTTCAATTCTACAGTATGTGCACTAGAAATGACAGCTAAAAATCAATGCTCCTTGGCCCACAACCGGAAGTGTGTACACTTGAACAGCGCGGGCCTGGCGTCACCGGCCAAGCAGTTTTAAAAGACTTGATAGTTCAATTGAAGGTGTGTCAGCTCTAATTCTGCACAGTAGCTCAGCCTTAGAAAAAGAAAAACAGAACAACAGTTGACCTAACCATTTGGAAAAACAAATGGACACAGGTACTAAAATTATGACAACAAAGGGATTAGAATTCGCATATAATTATACCCAGGCTAAAATCTTGTTCATAACTCTGTTTAATAAGAACACAGGATCCTTGACTTAAATCCACACTATCTTTTGTATTAGTTACTGAGTGACAGCAGTCGGTTGGGGGCAGGAAACAGGCTATTTTGTAGAGACATTACTACTATGTACAACGCTCGTAATAAGTTTATGTTTTGTTTTGTTTTTGGCGGTACGCGGGCCTCTCACTGTTGTGGCCTCTCCCGTTGCGGAGCACAGGCTCTGGACGCACAAGCTCAGCGGCCATGGCTCACGGGCCCAGCCACTCCGCGGCACGTGGCATCTTCCCGGACCGGGGCACGAACCCGTGTCCCCTGCATCGGCAGGCGGACTCTCAACCACTGCGCCACCAGGGAAGCCCTATTCTATGTTTTAAAGAAGCCCAAGAAGATATGGAAAATACAAATCTTTGCCTTAAACAGCGATCCTATTTCAGCCCCCTTTATAAATTATTAAATCTCTTTGGGGGAAGGGACAAATGAGTTGATCACCCTGACGACAAATTCATCACAGCTAGACGAAACGTGTGAAAAGAAATGGGTCACTTTTATTCACAGTAAATTTGTTCTTCTGAGGAGATGAAGATGGGAAACATTACAAACCAAGTCCACGGAGTAAAGGAGGATCAATAAAGGCCCACCAAGCCACCCAGGGTATCTGGGTTTGGAACTGAATGGTGATTGGTATGTGCCTAAGAGAAAAAATGCTGCCTGCAATGTTCCTTAAGATGCCCTCTGCGGTTGCACCTGCACCGGTGGCCAAGAGCAAGTTCAGGGGCAAGGGAGTAAAGGAGATGGGAAGTAATAACAACAATAAAAAGAATAATCTGTTGCAAATGGACCCCGAGGTGTAGTAGTCATCCCCATGCAACAATCACCCTTCACTGCAAGTTACTGATGCGGCTTCATTACAATACAGCATATAAAGGGGCAACGTACAACGTGCACTCTTGAAAGCTATGTGGTTTGATGCAGCACACACCACCCTAGAAGGCACTGCTCGGGGAGCCAAGTCAGATTGTACAAAAGTGAAATTACCTGTAAAAAAATTAAATAGAGATGTAACATGTGTACAGCAGCGTGATACATGGGCGGGGCGTGGAAAGACGATATAAGGTAGCAGGGAAAGGTGTTTCCTTAGTGAACTATTAAAGGCATTCCAAATTCATCTGATTTAAAACATGCTTTGAAGAGGTAACAACTTTTAGCTTTGTTAGAAGGAAAAGATAAAGGATATGATGTGTCCTGTTTGGGAAATAGAAACTGGCACTCTGTTTCCTATTCTGATTCTTCATAAAATGAACTTAAACCATGTTCTTAGGTGAACTCTAATACGGCACATTCAGGCTACTATTATGCAAAAGAAGAACACAATTCGTTTCTCCCATTCTGGCCTGGCTGTAGTTCAAAGTCTTACTTTTCAGTCAGTGCCCAGAAGATGCTGAAGCAACGTGTTAAGGCAAAAAAAGAGATTCTTTCCTCACTAAGGATCACTGAGTATGTCATTGGTTAATTCTTGTTCTATGATCCTCATTAACATGACTCTCAAGTTTCTGGTTATCATATCTGAAATATTAAGACATAATAACTATGAAGGTGCAGGTAATTGGATATTAACCAGAACATACTTGACTGGGCAGGAGGTAGGGCCCTGCTTAAACTAATCCTGAAATATATTAATCACCAATTAATGAAAGGGTTTCGAATTCATTTTCTATTATAGAACACCTCCGAGTATCTAAGCTTTTTCTAACAGAATGACTTGGAATAACAGCATAGAAATAAAGAATGTGGCCATTTGATGGTGGGCCTGAATTAATTCTTTACAGCCTGTTGTCAGGTAATCATGAACAGTATAGTTAAAGCCTTGATTACAGTTACGAAGCCTGATGCAGAGAAGAGGGGATACTTTTCAGTGTTCGGCGGCCTTCGTTTAAATTCCAAATTTTTTTCCTTTAAATGGCAGAGCCATAGCTAAATATTTCACCAGAGAGCTGTCATAATATTATCTGAGTCTTTCAGCCTAAGCAGACTGTAGCCCTCCAACCTAACAACAGATGTACTCTTAAAATAAAAACCAATTAATGGGAGCCAGAGAGATCCAGCAGGGGCATGCTTTTGTACATAGTAAACAGGAAGTAGTAAGAAGGTGATGAATATATTGAGGGATAAAAACCCTCACTAAGTGGTGTTTGAAAAGTCACCACCACTTAGATGGAAATAAAGTAATGCTGAGAAAAGAAAATGGAAAAAGAGGAAAAGAAAACAGAAAGAGGAACATAGAGGAAAGGAAAGTCATATTTCTCTAAAATCCACGGGGCTGTGAGATTGTGTCTGATGTGTCACAGATGTTCTCCTAGTTTGGTTGTAAAAGCCCCCACTAAGCTCCCTAGAAAAACTTCTGTACCTATTTCACTGAGTTAGAGAAATTGCTACCAAAATGCTGTTCATCTTATAAAAAATTTCCAAGTACAGTATCCTCACAAAGAAATTCTAATATCTTTTCCAACTTAAAAGGTGTGCCCCCCAGATTCTCTGAAAAAAACTTACATTTTCATATACAAACTACTATATATAAAATAGATAACCAATAAGAACCTACTGTATAGCACAGGGAACTCTACTCAATACTCTGTAATGGCCTATATGGGAAAAGAATAAAAAAAAAAGAGGGGATATATGTATATGTATAGCTAATTCACTTTGCTGTACACCTGAAGCTAACACAACATTGTAAATCAACTATACTCCAATAAATTTTTTTTTTAAATGACATTTTTAAGTCAGAGAAGACAAGGCGTTTGGATGAATGCAACGGAAGCAAGGGACTGAAATGATGCCATCTCTGTTTTTCCTGCCTTTAGTCACTTAATTTGATGAAAATAGTTAAGAAAACTCCTGTTATCTCCGGGTTTTTTAAAAATTTCTGTTCTTTGTTGAATTTAATTTTAATAATTCTTAAATAAGCACTCACGGCAGATGAACTAAGATACACAGGCATGTCAGCCCTTTTATCAACAATTTCGCCATAGAAATACACAAACATTTCAATGGCTCTTCATTAGCAAACAAATCAACAAGTGATATTTTAATGCCTGACTTTATTCCATCTCTGTGGGGACCGTCGTTGAGAGTGTGATGTACAGTACAGAGAAAGGAATCATCAGCCACAGCGTCCCAGGGCTCTCTCCATTGAGGACTTCGAAGCCTCTGCTTAAAGAGTGCATTTAATTGACTGATAGACAGTAGCTTCTTTGTTCACAGAAGACAGCGAAGTAATGGCAGCTTGAAAATCGTACCATCTACAGGGTCTCCTGAGACTAGTAACAGGGGGATATGTGTCAGGAATAAATAAATAATCTAATTATTAAGCCACTTCCTGTCAAGTTAACTCCAATTTGTTGGCTTTTGAAGGCAACAAAACGAGGCATTTTTCCTCATTATGCTTCTCTTTTTATACCAGTGGTAATCACAGGCGGATTAAAGGGTGCCTGATTGGTTTTTTTGTCAAGGAACTGAGAAGCAGCCAACAGTACAGAAAAACAGAGTTGGGGTTAGAAGAAATTTCATGCTTGTCTCCTTTCCAGCTCCCTAACAGCCCACACGGCTGCCCCATACAGAGCCGCCAGCTGTACAGCAAATGTGTACCCCTCCAACTGAGGCCTGCTGGGCCACAGGCGCCATCCTGAGAGCCGTGAGATACCTTGCAATCTTGGCAGGTAGCTACTGCTGTCATAGGCATAATTCTAAAGGTGACCTAGGAAGCCCTATCAGCTCACCAAATGCAACAATATGAGCAGCTGAAGTTCAACGCCTACTCTCCATATTGGCTCCCTTTCCTTTGTTTACTGCTATGATTGGCCCCCCCCAGTAGGAAATAACCTATGGAAATAGGTCATCAGAGACCTTTTCTTTTTATGTGTCTGAGCCGATCCTGTGGAAATAGGTCACGAAGCCTATGCGTATGTGGGCCTGTGTGTGTGCGGGGATTGGGGATGCATCTTTTTATCTTTTGCTGATGACTTTCCCTGCCCTCCATTGAGAAATGTTTTGCAAACTTCATGCAGAAACAGACACCCACACTTGATAAACAATATATCAAACTGGTGAGTGGAAACGGATATGCCCGTGGCATATTCTACTGCAAGTCAAAGGAGAGGACAAAAACAGAGCCAGAAGCCCTACCAACGTCTCTCAGACAGTCACATGGAACCTTCTATCTGCCACAGACTCTGCCCAGCGTCTCTGTTTGGAGCTTAGGAAGGAAGGCTGGCATCCCGTAATTCTTCTTGGGAACAACGTTCTTCTGAGGTCTCTTTTAGGACGACGTGTTCTAAAAAGTAACAAGAAACTGTATCTTCCATCTGTCAGTGGGCTCAGTGAAAACCCCCAGGCTCACAGAAAATTAGCATCAGGAGAAATGTCTAAGAGGCTTTCTTAGGCACTTGTAAATTAGAAACTCCACTAACTGCAAGTATTTTTACTCTTGTAAATCAAAGCTGCTAGGTGCAGGCTAAAACACAAAACAAGGATAAACACCCTGATTTGTCTTTTAAAAGCTTAACACTGAAATAACAGAGAGGCTCAAAGATTTCCTTGAAAAGTTGCTTCCGAAATAAGAATCCAAATAATCAGGATGAGCTCTTGAAAACTGTATCTTATTCCAAACAGGTTATTTTTTCTTTGAAAAGATCCTTTTGCTTTCATATTAAATTGTCTTTGTTTTTAGAAAGGCTCATGGTAGCGGAGCTTGATAATTTCCTGTGCCACCACTTTGCACTTGGTAAACAGTGTAGCTATGTTTTCTATTTATGCCTGCGTATGTCCTTTCTAAATACGTCTTGAATTTTTGTTAAATTGTGCAGATAATTAAACCCTCTTCATATTTACAGTCTGCTTCACTGGTACCATGAATTCTGTTTTCAGTTACCGTCTGCAAATTCCCTCTCTGAACAATTTCATACGAAGCAATAACACTTCATTTTACATACGTTTTATCTGATGTCCCCATACAGAGCTGTCAGCTGTACAGCAAATGTGCGGTTCTCAAACTGAGGCCTACCAGGCCACAGGCGCCATCCTGAGAGCTGTGAGGCACCTTGCTGTCACTGGCAAGCTTCCTTGCTGTCACTGTGACCATCATTCCATACTTCATACAACTTAAAATCATCTGATTATTAGAATGTGTGGCCCACACTCCATTTTACCCTTTATTTAATCTATCCCCACATCACACATTTGTTTAAATGTTTTGGCTGCTTTACAAATCATGCAGCCATCTGCACGGTAGGTGTGACACCATTTTTTAGACAAAAGTTACGTGGCAAACAAAGATAAAGTCATTTGAAATGCTTTGGTGTTTGTTATTCTGCCTGGTTCACTTGGACCAACTCTAAGAAATAAATAGAATTATCTGTGTAAATCGATGAACATCTATAAAAAACAACACCCAGCAGAACGCAGACCTTGCTCCATTACCTACGTTAATATCATGACAGCTGAGGAGAGATGACCTGGCCCACTTCTCATCTCTCCTGTACAGATGGCTATTAAAGAGAAAGTATCCCTTTTGTATGGTCCATGTAGAGACCCTTTATGGGCTTTTCAAATAAGCCAGCATTGCCCACATGAGGGTAGCTTTCTGCTACCATTAAACTGCCCAGATTTCATCTTTTTTAATTCAGCTCCGGATGAAACAAGCCAGTATTTCAACATATTTAACACCAAATGCTTGTTTCTTACTTCCCCGAGTTTTGTAAGCAATCAACTGAAGATGACTTAAAAAAAAAAATTCAATAGTCTTCTCATTTAGAATTCATGTAAACTCCAGAGAACCTAAGGACAGTGCAGGTGGACACCTATCTATACACCCACACATACATGCACTACTGTAGATTCATTCTATTCATTTTTTTTAAAAAAGCAGCCAATGAAAGCTGAGAGTGTAAAGTGCAACATGGTTCTTTATCTCCCTACGCAGAGATCCATATCTTTGGATATTTCCCCTTCAGACACATAAAATCCAAAACCATTATAGGCCTCAAAATATTGGTTTTAGTCTATTCTAAAGCAAGAGCACTCAAGCTGAAATGTTTCAGAGGTGATGCTGAATGTCACTGAACTATAATGAAGATTAGTACGTAGCGCACCATCCACTAAAGAAATGGAAATGCCACTTGTGACCCTGGGCACCAAACAAATTGCAGAACATACGGATGTCACCTGCCACAAGCACAGACTAAAATTCCACCACACTGTACAAAACTGGCGTATGCATTCCTTTTGGCTTGATATCAGTCCTTCATAGCATGTGTAACATAATACATGGGTAGAGATATCTTCCCACATGCACTGTGGAAAGCTTGAATCTTTTCATGATCTTTTAAAAATTGTAACTATCGGGCTTCCCTGGTGGCACAGTGCTTGAGAGTCCGCCTGCCGATGCAGGGGACACGGGTCTGTGCCCCGGTCCGGGAAGATCCCACATGCCGCGGAGCGGCTGGGCCCGTGAGCCATGGCCGCTGAGCCTGCGCATCCGGAGCCTGTGCTCCGCAACGGGAGAGGCCACAACAGTGAGAGGCCCGCGTACCGCCAAAAAAAAAAAAAAAAATTGTAACTATCCATAAAGCACTGAGTATTAGAGATTTGAATAAAAATAGTTAATACCTATGCATCTGTGTTTTTGTATTAGTTGTCATTCATAGTCCCAAATTCTAGCTTTGCTTTTCTAAGAGATAAATACGTTTGCTTCATCCAAATACTCTAAGCATCGCCCTTGATCTGGGACATGTTTGTTAATGACTATTCGTGGATTTTCCTATTTTTTCGCAAAAGAGTGTACTCTGCCACCTTAGATACAATTTTGCTATTACGTCACTCGTCTTTCTGATCAGATGAAAAACAGGAAAAAAAATTATTAAGTAATCATCTCTAAGTCAATTTTTAACAACAATTCTTAGGTAAATGGTTTACATTCATTCCCTTCATATTCTCCATATGAGAACTATGAAAGCAAGGGCTGGAAATAGCCATAGCTATATAATGACCACTTGTCCTCCAAAGGCCATGACTGTAGCCATCAATTCCAAGGATAATGGTATTTCTCCCCTTTGATCATTTCTTTGTCAAGCTAACTGGCCTTCGATGGTGAGCTTACTGCCGGTTGTCTACCACCAGCCGCTCGCAATTTGCTCCCTCTGTTTCATGAGACAGTTGTCTGTGGCTGTTTGGAACACATTGGTCTCTTTGGGGATTTGTGCACTAGTTGCAATGCCAACCTCCGTAGTGATCGAAATTTCTTTCTAACTAAAATAGATAATTAGAGGCTGGTAACTATTGGTCAAGAATTATCAGAGTGAAAAAATTAAGCTTCTCATAAATAGTTCTTGGCAATGTCATCTCTTTGTATTGTCGCATGCTTAACAACCCTTTATTCAGAGCACTTACAAATTTGCTCTACTGCTGTTGAACCTCATAATTTTATATGAGGCAATCCCTTTCCTGGGTTAAACACATTTACATTCTCTGGTCCCATCACGATCTGTGCTAATCCATACCAAATAATAATAACAACAATGATAATAATAATAACAGAAATCTCAAAGAGAAAAAAAACAATAAATATTTACTGTGCTGATAAGAAGAGACAAGTGAATAATGAGTTAAAGGACACAGTGCACAATGGCTCCTTTCTGTATTTTCAGGTCAAAAGCCAATGTAAACTATGTGAAAGGAACAAAGGAAGACAAGAAAAAATTTCTCATCTGTGCAGACTTTAAAAGAGGGAAATCTTTTCCCCAGGAAAGCTGTTAAAATGTTTCGTAGCTCTTTGTGTGTGTGTGTGTGTGTGTGTGTGTGTGTGTGTGTGTGTGTGTGTAAAGAAGAAGAGAAGAGAAACCTCTAAATAGCCACTGGTCTGATTTCTTACTGAAACTGTCTCAAAATGCAATCCAGACTGAGGTTTTCTTTTTTTCCTTAATAGACATAAGTCAAATCCCGAATGCGTTTTTATTGAGTAATTATTCCTGCAACTCAAACCATGTGTTCACACCTAGCTGCAAAATGGCACTTATGCAGAGCATCTCCAGTGTATACCTGGTAGAAACACTGATGGTTTTCCTTTCACAAATGTCCCTGGCCTGAGACTAGCATATCCGGAAAGAAGCGTGGAGGTTCCCTGACAATGAAATTGCATTAAAATACGTGGGCTACGTAGAAGCAAATGCAAATGACTTGGTCAAAGAAGGGATTTAAAGTTACACCTCACTGAGTCAACTGCAGACCTTGTTTTCCATCAGGTGACATAATCTTTCAGCAGACTGACTGAAATGGAAAACAAAATCTGTAAAAACACTATAGACCCTCTTAACAAAAAGAGTAAGAGGCTTTTCAGATAGCCTCTAATCTCTCTTCCCTGCTAAATGTCTGGTTGAGATTATTTTTTGATTAGACAAAAAACATACAAAGATACACAACCTAAAAATACCTACCCTCAACGGAGGTATTTTAGCCAACAAAATCATGCTGCCTGCCTCATCTGAAAAACTAAGCATCACACTGGGATTTTAAAAAGGGATATCTTAGCCTTTGTGACATCCTCCCCTTACACATTCTCTCTCTCTAGATATTAACAATGTGGAGGAAGTGTAGGGACTTGGATGCATGGTCAACAGATGTACCAATTAAATGGATACTATTCATTTGTTTGGGCCTCAAGTGCAAGAGAATTACATATTTTATTATTAAAAAAAGCATGAATATTAACTAAGTAGGCCCTCTGTGAAAAGGAATAGAATTTGCTTCTCTGATGGAAGGTGAATTGTTAAACGCTCAGATCCCAAGAGGAGATGAGTGTCATATTAATCCACCATAAGGTAGAGGGGGGAAAGCTTTGGGAAAGCACTAATGATGCAAGGAATATTAAGAGAAATACTAAGGGAAAGGTATAAAGCAATTTAGAAAAAGGACCAGGACAAACCAATGAACGTTTTGGACAAATGATACTAAAGTCAAAAATTCCTCTCACGCTCAACATTCCATTCAGATTCTACGTGTGCAAGAGAACATTAATACTGTGTTGAAAATATATTCCATTTGTTCATCTGGGCCCTGGGATAAATAATAAATCCAGAACCAGAAACATGTTTACACAGAACAAAACTAATCAGAAGCACAACGATTCACTAACTTTTCCACAGGCTGCAAACTTCCAAGAAATATTCTCACTAAAGCCCATGTAAAACTGTAGCATAAAGCAGAACCATTAACGACTCTCACCAGTAAACTCTACTCAAGAAATAAAGAGATGGAAAATATTAACACTCATTATCTGGAAAGAAGAATTCATTTTTTCTAACCCATGCCGCCCCCGACACCAAGTGCATTTTGAAAGTTTATATAGAGTATTTTTTTGGAATCCAAAATAGAAAGGAAAATAGAAGAAACATTTCAATCTCTCTTACACATTGTCATTATCTTCTAAACACTCAGTAAAACTGTCAATGTTATTCTGGCACATTTAATGTATAAGAATAGGCCATTTAATGTATAAGAAAATCACTAATAATATTAGTACTTAAATCTGGAAAATATAGAGATAAAGTGACCAATATTTTAGACCAATATTTTAGCTCTTAGGTATATGTTGCATTTTGCATAATTAAGCAGTTAGTCTTTTATAAACCATAATCCTCCTAAAGACCATCATTTGAAAACTATACAGCAAATCTTATTGAAAACCTATTAATAAAGTTTCCAACATACTTTTGACTTCATTTTCATTAATATCTACAAGAGCATTAGAAGTTTTGTTATAGCTGCTTTTCAGGATCCGTAACTATAGCTGGAGCAACCCTTCTACTGTACGTTCTCAGAATGCAGCTGATTAGTGTATGATAAAACTTGTTTACCCCAGAAAATGAGTTCAGAGTCTAAAATGTTGAATTTTCTTTCCTTTCTTAGAGTCTGATAGTAGGAGACCATGAGGTTGATCAGACTTTTAAAATACTATATCACGATTATTTACAGTATTATAAAACACCACGAAAGGAGTATGAAATAAAAAACTCTCATAGTGTAAAAACACAAACGAATGACAAAAATAGTATAAAGTAATAGCAATTGCCATTTTACTAGCAGAAAAAGATCTGCTTGATAAAGTTTAATTGGCTGGTAAAATTCTTAGTGTTATTACTAAGTGCTTATCAAATTAAAAACATAGGAGGTAACCCCAGAGGAATTAAGGGATAATGGGACAATATGAGTAAGTGAAAAAATTATCCTTTTAGTTCTAGCCCATGCAATAAATGCAAAATCCCTGAAAACAGTGGCTTAGAGCGACTTCAGAGATCTTTACCCAAACTGCTTTTACAAAGATCTGTGTAAAATTTGGTGGGGAATAAAAAATGATGACTGAATTCTTTATGTGATCGCTATGATAATGATTATTTCCAGGCTGTTGAAACCATACATATAAAATTATTTTACGGCAATTTAAATTATTTATGTTTCCCTATCACAAAAACTCACCACTCTACATTTTGATACAGATGCTTAAGCAACACACAGCACTGCCATTACCATAATAACTTCTGAAATTAAAACCTGTCTAAAACTCTATGGAAAGCTAACATCCAGTTCATTAACCATTCCTGTTAGTCTTCAATAATGCAAAAATGATTAGAAGTTTAATTTGTTAATCACCTGTGTTTTGACTGGCAGTAGATACATAATCCTCTCCAGAAGTCTAAACTAGCCCTTGCAGAAAATAAAATGTGCTAATGTCTTATCAGGCCTAATAATAGTAATAAAAAATCAATCATGCTTAGGTAAACCATTGATGGTTGAACAATTAATTCATCTTTAACTCTGCTTAATTATATAGGCACTGACGTACACAAGGAGGAGAAAAATCTATGGGTAATAATGTTTAGAGTGTCACTCACCAATCATGTGATTTGCAACATGCACCTGAATATCCCATTCATTGTAGAAAACCATCTGACACTTGATGCACTGATAGGTCTTCTTCTGAGAAAACAAGCATAAACAGAATTACTTAGACACATGCATTTTTTTAAATTTTAATTTAAATTAAAAAAAAACCCAACCCTACCTACTCACAGCATTTTCTTGAGACCTTGGTCTTATATATGTTGTTAACCAAGCTTCTGTGAGGCCACTTGGGCAAAATTCTATGTCCTTACTATGACCTTATGGCTTGATCCTAACACTATGCTTTTAGTTGCAAACAGCTGGAAGAAATGAGGGCACATAATTCTGGCATAATATATGTTTAAAGATACCTAAACTCAAAAACAGAAGTTGGTATTAAAAAAATATCTGTAACACATGGCTGAGTTTCAGAAACCGATGTCTTTGAAGATCAGGCAAACTTTCATTCTGACCAACATAACTGTAGTGTTGTTTCTAGATATTCTTAAGTAAAATAGCCAATAAGTTAAGATTCACAAAATGTAGCTAAGAGATTTAGAGATGATCATTTTTAGGTGAAGTATGAAATTTAGATGATGCTTCAGAAATTGCTAAGTACTAGCATTTAAATACATATCTTCTATAAAGAAATCATGTCATATTGAACATTCTAATACCATTTTATCATTTTACACAAAAGTCTTGTGAATAGAACAGGATTTATTATAATTCTTGTATCATAAATAAAGAAACTGAGGTCCAGAGAAGTAGAAAAATGTGCCTGATGTCACAGTGCCACACAGCTGGGAAGAGAAATAAGCTCTCTTGATTCTAAATGCAAGGCTCTCTGATAAAGGCAGCTTTTATGATTTCACATCTTTATTATTGTGTCCCCTATACAGCTCAGTACATATTAGATGAACTCAATAAGTAAAGTACTGCTTAAGTTTTCCAGAACACAGTTACATAAATGCCTTTATGATGAAACTTGATATTTATAATTAAAAACCACCTTGGAAAACAAAATAAAGCCTTATGAAATAATCCATTTGAAACGCTCCCAAAAGTGAGAAAATGACATTTGTAAAATCACATCAATGACAGTTTGTTAAGGCATTCTTATAGAATTATCACTTCATCAGCAGTCATATAAAATTGTTTTACAAAGAGTAGCAACAGAAAATATCAGTCTGTCGATTGCAATTAATTTTAAAGAACTCAACAAAATCAAAGTTAAGCACAAAAGTGTAAATGCTGTTAACGTAAAGTTTTCTTAATTATTGTCACTTAACGTAGTATTTGCTTCCGAAACAGAGGATGGTATTCCTTGAAAAACACAGCAGTGCAGGCATATTTCCAGTGGAAGTTTTCTATATAATCTAACAGGCTTTGTACATTAGGCATGTTGTGAATTGAGTGTGCTAGGTCTAAATCTAACACGGACTTAAAAAACCCTGACAATCACCAAGGAAGATTTACTGCGCTGAGCTGTTTACAAGATGCTTTTGATGGTAATATATAGAGCAACATGTGTTGCGTAAATAACATCTATCCCTTTTTTAACAATATTTCCCTTTAGAACTAGTTAGAAAATATTTCTTACTCCCAGATGACCTACATTATATATTGTTTATTAGCATACTTCCAGCATTATTCCTGATATGTGACCTTGCAGAACAACAAAGAAACATAAACTTAATGGCTAGTCTTTTCTCTTGTTGGCAGAGTAAAACATACAATATGTCGAAAACTGTCTCCAAAAATGATGACTGATGAATATGTTGGCAGAATATACTGGGGCTTTTTTTTTTTTCCTGGTCTAATAATAAAGAATAAAATGACTTGACAAGCCAAAATAATAAAATACCAGCACTTACTATTGCCTTCAAAATGAACTGACACGTTTGAAGATCTATGTTTATAAGTTTTCTATTATCATTGAAAGAAAATGCTTTTGTCACTACTGATAATTCAAATACTAATGCTACTCTTAGGACAACGTCCAAAATGTTACTTTCTATTCTTATTAACAAAGTCATATTCTGATCTACAAGCTCCTAAATTTGGGGTTAGGTGGAGTAAGAATTTAATGTGATCGAAAACAATATACCATGGTCTTAAAATGTTGCAGCTTAAACTTCATCTCACTGTACATCTCACATTTCCCAAATGCAAAGCAGTGATACACCAATTGGGATGTGCTGTAGTTTTCTTTTTAAAGCCATGGTATAAAATTCAAATTAAAAAAAAAATTTAAATGACCTTTAAAACATTCCTTATTGTAATTATAGGCTCTTTGCAAAATATTTGAAAGACCCCTGCCTGCCCGCTTCTCCCCCATACACCATCTTTAAGTAACGTGGTTATAACCTCTGAAAGTGTTGGCCTTGCGGCGCTCACTCCCTTGGAGGTAAGGCCATTCCAGCTCTGTACAGCTGAGGTTATGAAGGAATTCTTCCTCATTCTAGGCCCAAATCGACTTTTCACCCATTGGTCCTAATGCTAGGCTCTGTAGCTATAAAGAACAGGCTGAACTTCTTGTCTAAAATGACAGTGACATGATGAACCCTTTTTCAGACTGAAAATAGAGTTATGGTGTAAGAAATGCTTTGAGCAACTTTCACTATCCCCGTTACTTTCTTCCAAGTCAATCTTTTAACCAACAGAACCCCAAATTAAGCATAATACTCCAGGGGTGCCCTGACCTGTGCAGAGTACAGGACTGTCACCTCCCTTAGAACAGCTGCTTCCATCTACATAGAAGACAACAACAAAAAAAAAGTCAACTGAGATCATTTCTTTTAAAAGCAGATAAAAGTAGAAACAGAACTTCCATTGTTTGGGTCCCAGATTGGCCTTTATCAACGCTTAAGTTGTCAATTTACTTGAAATGCTAATTTAGTACAATTTTTAAAAGAGACTTTTTTTCATTAGCCTTTTTTAATGTGCTACTTGGGAGTGGGGTTGTCATTTCCTGATTGTTCTCTTTTGTTTTCTGATACTGATAGATGTAATTATCAAGGATACAACTTTTTCCCAGCACCTCATTATTTTTGATTGATTTTGAGAACAATTTAAATGTGCCTTTTTGACACTCTTGTTTTCAGTGATACTCTGGTTAAGGTACTCAGAGACTTTCAGAAAAGATCATCTCATAAGTTAAAAAAAAAATGATTAGGATCTCTAATAATGTATACTTTAAAAAACCACATTATTCTGATTAACCTCCCTCCCCATTCAATCTATATTCCATTAGGACTTAGGCTTCACATTTAGCCTCATCGAATTAAAAAAAAATTATACTTTGTAGTTGTAATTACTTTGATTTTTTTAAAAACAAAACACTGAGTGTAAAAAAAAAAAATCAATGAGTCCACAGCAATCCTCAAAAACAGAAAAGGAAAAAAATTCCAGTTGCCACCATCGAAGTGACTATTACATGAACCTCTTGTCCTGCAAATTGGTAATTAAAGGCACAGAGCACCATGATTTTTCAGGAGGTAGTGTAGTTCATGCCTTTTTGATGAGGGAAAGCTCTTTTTTACCGAAGGCTGACAGTAAGGGATGACAAAATTAGAAATTCACCATTCTTCAATGCCAATAAAATGGTCCAGGATAATCATTAATGGATGCTAAAACTATTAGGAGAAAGGTTAGTCTCAGAGACACAATTTTCATCCTTTGATAACGGCAAAGAGAAAGATGTACCTTTACAGAGACTTACCTGGTGGCAATCACTGTAACCAGACTATTTAGTTTACTATTACTAATAATGGACATTATGTGTCTCTCAGTGTGATGCAATATGAAGTATAATACATCATCATAAAGTATTCTTATCTAAAATATATACCTGAGTCTAATTAGGCCTTTAGATGAAGCATTCTAATTTTGGGGAAATGCAGGGATAGAGGAACAAGTGTTTCTTTGAGGAAAAAACATTACACAAATCCAGAATAATCTTCAAAACAAATCAAGAATATTCTTGGCCTGTTATCTTCAAAAAGTTAACGTTTAAGGGGGAATAACTGGAGAGATTGTTCTCAAATGAAAGAAAAAAGACAACTATTTAACGTAGTGTGAGGTAAATATAATGTGTGGTTTCTTAACTGGGGAGAAAACAGCTATAAAAAGGTTTTTGAGGAAATTGGGGAAATCTGAATATCAGCTGATTATCAGACAATATTGAGGGATTACTACTGTTAACTTTCTCAGATGTGATAATGGTATTATGATTACGTGAGTAAATGTCCTTTCTGTTAGGAGATGTATACCGAATATTTAGATGTGAAATGGCATGATGTTTGCAATTTACTTTCAAAAGATCCAGAAAAAAAGAACATATATAGTCATACATAGATAAAGCAAATACGGCTAAATGTTAACAATTATTAAATCTAGGTGCACGCTTGAACATTTTCGTAGTGACAAACAAGTGGGAATAAATGAATAGGGTAATTCATAATACGTAGTTTTGTCAACATTAAACCCCATCCCCTCTGTTCATTTTACATTCCCACACTTGGTGTACACCAAAAATAATTTGTGCTTAGTTGTTATAAATACCTTTGCAAACATTTTTGTATTGTTTGGAGGGATTCTTCAGATGTTTGTTTTTTATGAATCTAATGTATAAACCCTAAGAGGGCAGGAATCATTGCTGACATCCATTTCTGTAGTAAAGTAATAACAATTCCTTACAATTGCATCATGCTTTACAGTCTATAAAAACTCATATGGGTGAAACTCACTTGCAACAAAACTGTGAGAATAGATAAAAGAGGGATTATTATCCTCATTTACAGATTAATTAAATGACTTGTCCCAAGTCATTAAGGTTGTGAATACCATAAGTAAGGCCAATATTCTACCCTGTCTCCCACCCACTGGGTTTTAACACAGTTTAAACTATGATCGTTTGCAGGCAAATTTACAATTACATTTTAGGTGCATTTTGGAAGAATGCTCTCCTTAGGAATTGCTTAGTGCTTTGGTCCTTGACAATGCCAGGGATGGTATAAGACTAGCTGATGACACTGAAGGAACTGTTTCTAGCCACTTCCACCGTAGGTTCCCAGTCCCAGACCCTTGACCAAGATCCACTGGGCAGAACTGGCTCCCCAAAGCCCCCCAGTCTTCTTCAAGATTTTCTTTTGCTCTCAGTGTCTTGAAGTTTTATTTTCATATTTTCAACTGTATATTTATGTTTATTTGTCCTGCTCAATACTTAAAGAACAATTTCAATCTGAGGGTTCAGGTATGTCTCCAATCCTGAAATCTTTCAGTGACCTTTTCTTCAGTTTTTATGTATCTCTCACACACTTTCCATTCACTGCCACTGGAACTCCTGTTAGACACAGACTGGAGCCTCCCAATCTATCCTCCATGTATCTTAACCATTTTTTCATTCATGTTTTAAAAATCGGCTTGTCCTCTATGTTCTGGTCTAGGTGATTTTCTCTGTACTTTTACAAACCATTGGTTCTCTCTTCACTGATGTTCAGTCTAGAGCTTATCCTAACTACTAAAGCTTTTATTTCAATGACTATTTGTCATTTCTAACGTTTCTAATTTTAAATACAAGTGCTCTTTTAAAAAAAATTTCTACTTGGATTTGCTCCAAAATTTGTCACTCCTTTTAGGGGAAATCATACTTTCATTTGTCTTTTTCAAAGTCTTTGTCAGACTGCTCGTCTGCTTTACTACATGAATCTAATGAATCGCTCACATATTTTGGAAGCTTGGTTTGAAGCCCATTTTTAATGAAAGGTTTTTATTCTATGTGCTCATTCCTCCCTTTCCAGTACTTTTACCATTGCTTCTACTAGGCCATCCAGGCTACCAGACCGGGCTAGGTCACACAGGGGCACTTCCTGTGTATTTGCTGTGCTACAGGGATGGCAGAGACACTGTGAGCTGAATCGCAGGGCTAGCATATGGCTAATTCAGTTTTAAGCCACAAACTGTGTCTCTCTTCCTACCCCTTTAACTGCACAGCTCACAGGCCCTAGATCCACGTATTGCTCAGCAACAGAACCTTTATTCTACTTTCCTGTCATGAGCAATGAAGTTTCTCCCCAGGTCCTGCTTTAAGCAGCAGGTCTGGCTTTGTCCCATAGGTAATGAGAACTCTAGATACCACTTCTTATTTCTGGAATAGAGTCCAGGAGACCCCTGGCTTCAACCTTGATAACCACTTGGTTTTTAAATTTGGTTCTCAGATCTCAAAGATGGACAACTGTTTTGAGGCTGACTAAATCCATTTGGTTTTCTAACTTCCTATTTTGTCTATCATTGGTATATGTTTGGAGCGTCAAAGCATGAAGTTACAGAGTCATTTTTCAAGGACATCCCACAGCCCTCAGGCCTATGTCACCAATCCCAAAGTTTGGCAGTGGCTATCAAGGAAGAATTAGTCTCAGACTCAATCGGGACCCCCTGAAATTAAGATGTGCACAATGATGCTATAAAATACCCATTCCAAATATAACCACCAGTCTTAGTAGGAAAGCAACTTTAGGATTCTCCTTCTGCAATTAGTTACTATGCAGTGGCTTCATCATATACCTGTGTGACAAATCACTTAATGATCCTGAGTCTTAGTTTCCCTCCCTGTAAATTAAAAATAATAAAACTTACATTTATAGTTGATGTGAGAAGCAAGTAAGAACTATATAAAAGTGCTTAGCTTAGTACCATGCCCACCGTGTAGCATGTCTGCATTAAATAGTAACTACCTTTATTACTTTTTAAAAAATTTATTTATTTATTTATTTATTTATTTATTTTTGGCTGTGTTGGGTCTTCATTTCTGTGCGAGGGCTTTCTCTAGTTGTGGCAAGCGGGGGCCACTCTTCATCACGGTGCGCGGGCCTCTCACTATCGCGGCCTCTCTTGTTGCGGAGCACAGGCTCCAGACGCGCAGGCTCAGTAGTTGTGGCTCACAGGCCTAGATGCTCCACGGCGTGTGGGATCTTCCCAGACCAGGGCTCGAATCCGCGTCCCCTGCATTAGCAGGCAGATTCTCAACCACTGCACCACCAGGGAAGCCCCCTTTATTACTCTTTACTTGACAGGTTATTACGGGGATGGAATGGATACCTGATGAGCTGTATGGCACAATAAAGTTGCTTGTCAAAGATTATTTCTCACTCTTTTATGTGGACTTTAAAACCATATTAAAATTTCCCTAAACTAGAATCCAGTAATTTAGATTGTATGGAAATTAGCAAGGGCCAAACAAATGTTTATTAAATAAAGCTTTAAAAATTAATTGCATAGGGCTTCCCTGGTGGCGCAGTGGTTGAGAGTCTGCCTGCCGATGCAGGGGACACGGGCTCGTGCCTCGGTCCGGGAGGATCCCACATGCCACTGAGCGGCTGGGCCCGTGAGCCATGGCCGCTGAGCCTGTGCGTCCAGAGCCTGTGCTCTGCAACGGGAGAGGCCACAGCAGTGAGAGACCCGCGTACCACAAAAAAAAAAAAAAAAAAAAAAATTAATTGCATAAAGAATGTCACAAGTTGGTGACAGGGTTGTGGGGTGGGAAGGAAGAGGAGGGTAGAACATGTGAAAAAAGGTGCAACCTCGCTTGGAAAAAAAGCTGTTTTCAAGGTCTATAGCAACATCCATTACCATTTCAAGAACAAATATATTAATTACAGATGAGACATATATTTAAGATCAGTGGCACCTTTACTTGGCAGTATTTTGTTGGCAAGCAAATGGATATTATATGTGAATGAAAATAATGAACCTACAGCTTTCCACAAATACTCAATACTTCAGACATTTTAGTAATTTGGTCTGTCATTTTCCAATTCTGAATTTCTGTGAAAATAAGTCACTGAACAGAGAGGGGAAAAAAATGGGTGAAATTAAATGAAAGCTACTAATGATGTAAAGCTCACCCAAATAATTCATTAAAAAAACACCAGTATCAACTTTATATTGTGTGTTTTCATGGTGGTTGAAAGGAAGACATTATTATCTTACAGATGTAGTTAATGTCTAGACATTAAGCTCTATATAACACTTTACACAATGCCTGGCATGTACTAAAAGCTCAATAACCAAGAGGTATTACAAGGAGGAGAGAACACACACGAAGATTAAACTGTTATAAGTATTCAATATTTTGCCCACCTAACATGGCAAAGCACTAAATGGCAAACCAAGTACCAGTCAATGTTGGCAAGGAGAAGACAGTGAAAACATACCAGATAGGCATGGGTTAATACGGTCTACAAGAATCAGGAAAAGCTCCCTGGGAGAGTAAAGACTTGATCTGAGGTCTAAAATGGAAATAATTTCCTTGAGTTCAAAACCCAGATACAAAATGTCTAGTACATGCCAGACAAGTTGCTCACAGTCTGGTGGGGGTATTTGGTGGAATGAGGAAGGTAATTCAGAACAGAAGAAGGGCTAAAGAAGATTGCTCTGGACAGGAAAAAGAGAGACAACAATCTAGTCAGAAAAAATCTGGAAAAAGATTTTTGCTTTAAATGATTCATAAAAATGCATTTTTTTTCTTTTAATTATAGACAAGTTTTGCACAGGTGCATGTAGTATAAGAAAGGAAAAAATATTTATCTTTACAAATAAAATCCAAAACTCTATGAAGATATAAATTTAAGCTACTAGTAACTTTGAAATCAAGGGGTAAAAACAGTTGAACCATTTTTCAGCTTCTCTTGAGTTCTCTTTGAATATTAGATAAAACAGCATTAAAATATTTTATTTTCAGGGCTTCCCTGGTAGCGCAGTGGTTGAGAGTCCGCCTGCCGATGCAGCGGACAAGGGTTCGTGCCCCGGTCCCGGAAGATCCCACATGCTGTGGAGCGGCTGGGCCTGTGAGCCATGGCCGCTGAGCCTGCGCGTCCGGAGCCTGTGCTCCGCAACGGGAGAGGCCACAACAGTGAGAGGCCCGCGTACCACCATCCCCGCCGAAAAGAAAAGAATCCGCCTGCCAATGCAGGGGGCACGGGTTCGAGCTCTGGTCTGAAGATCCCACATGCCAGGGAGCAACTAAGCCCGTGCATCACAACTACTGAGCCTGCGCTCTAGAGCCCGCGAGCCACCACTACTGAGCCCACGTGCTGCCAACTACTGAAGCCCACACACCTAGAGTCCATGTTCCACAGCAAGAGAAGCCACCGCAATGAGAAACCCGTGCACTGCAATGAAGAGTAGCCCCCGCTCGTGGCAACTAGAGAAAGCCTGCACACAGCAACGAAGACCCAACGCAACCAAAAATAAATAAATAAATTTATTAAAAAAAAAAAATGAATTGTCTCCTAACACATTTATTTATTTTTCTCAAAATGTGCATTTTTATGTTCTTGAACTTGATGTCTAACATTAAAAACTGAATTTAAGCCCAAATTTCCCTTGGAGAGAGATGCTTTATTAGGCTCACTTATTCATCTCCAGTTCTCAGATTTCTCCTGATTCAGCTACTGGAGTCTCTTCCAAGGGACCTAGCTTATCTCCCTTACTAAGAGAGCTTCATCTAGATGATCTTATTTAATGTTATGTATTCAGTTGTTGTTTCTATGCCATTGTAAATTTACCTAAATCAATCTCCTATAATGTTATCCATAAAGTAAACAGTCAATAAATTTGGTTCACTGATTGTCCAATGGATAATCTTAAAGAGGCATCGCGCATTCATCACCTTCATTCCTAAGGTACTATTTAGGACTTGTCTATTTCTGCCTGCAAATCTCTCTTCTACCTTACACAGCACCAGTGAAGTGGAAGAGGCTGAATAACACAAACTAAATTATTGCTGTAGCAAAGGTTAAAGAAAAAAACCCCACCAGAGCATGCGCTGATTCTTTTTGAGTTAGGGAGTTTGCCCCTAGTTACCCATGACTGTAATATTTTGCTAGTTCCTAGTATGAACTAGGAACATATGAAATTACTATGACTTATAGTAATTAACTTCCTGTACTGTTTTGTAAACATTCATATCATTCAAGAAAGCTAAGAAATTGGGACTGGGGGAATAGTAGTTTGAATAATGAGTCTTTTATAAACATAAATCTGAGGAGAAAAAGAAGAAGTCAAAATTCTTGCCTTACACCAAATTAGGGTCAATTTTCCTTGCCAGTTATTCCAACCATATACTGATCGTTTTCACCTTAAAAATCTGAAACCTCCCTTCTGTCTCCTCATTTTCAAAATGAAGAGGTATGGCTGGTAGATATTGGGGATATACAGTGAGAGAGATGAAGGAGTAGGAACGTTAAGTACTATATTGCAACACCACTGAACTGCACCGTATGCCCATGGAGATCCAATCCCGAAGGCTGGTAATACAATTTAAAATCCCACCACAGACCAGGAGAAAGTTTTGTGACAAAGAAAAAAAATATTTTAGGATTCATTAAGACTTCTGCCCTCAAAGCAAGTTGAGAATGTAGACAGGTTTGTGAACTCTTTACGAGTACTAGTACCATTTACTAGAGACTCGTCATACATATCAAAAGGCGGACATAGAGAGAAGTTTTATTTAATATTAAATCATAGAAGTTTCCTCTTGATTCTCTTATAATTCAGTACATGTTGTATCAGAATTATTTCAATAAAACCAATTTATCTCTAAAGGGCTGTAAGGGTAGGGAGAGGGCTCTGTCTTACCCATCTTGTATCTATGCAATACATAATGTAAATATTTACACCCAATCAAGCAATGTATGAATGATTCATACCTGTTCATTGTAAAATAAAAAAAGCTTTGCTTCCTTCCACTTCTCTTTAGATGAAGGCTCCTGTGGAGTCACAGTGATTCCCTTTTGTTTATATTCCTAATCTATCCTTGTAGCTATTCTTCTGTAAAAGGAATACTGCACATTCTGGTAGTTTGTGTTTCATCTACAGAACACCCTCCCTCTTATTTGGGTCATTTCAGTTACCCTGTATGTGGTACACAAGATATCCTTAGATTTATCCTTAGATAATATCCTTAGATAATACACAAGATAATCCTTAGATTTATCTTAAGAGGAGTACATTAACCAAATCGCCTGGTCCTTTATCACTCTTATTCCAATGAGATATATTACCTCCTGTCCTCCTACTCACAGCAGTTTTTTTTTTTCGCTTCTCTCTTCCTCCCTATTTTCATTTCGGGTTCTGCCTTCTCTTGTCATCCCTTCCACTTGAACAGCTTTCCTACTGAAGCACGTCACACCACCACCCTTCTCTTCTCCTTCAGATTGCTTCTAAAATCCCACCTGCTCCATAAAGCTTGTTAGTAATAACACCCACACAACAAGGTGGGTGTTTACTTTTTTATTCTTGTTGTTTGTACTCTTCAACAGTAAGTTTTTGAGGATAGAGGTCTGTTGCCTTGACTTTACCTATTCTAAAACATACTGTGCAGTTACCATGTATATAAATGTATAGGTGGTGGGGTTCTTTTAATCCCTTGATTTAACTGAAATTATTTGGATTTTGTCAATCCTTCCTCATTCATCATTCCAAAAGTATCTTTTAAAAACAGAATAAAATGCCACCATATTCTTTATATTTTCAAAGGTACTAGCACAAGCTTATATAGAATATTGGGGAGTTTGAGAATTGAGAGGGACAAGTGAATATTTCAATTTCCTCATCACAGACAATCAAAGTGAGGTCCCCAGAGAGATGAAGTGTCCTTGTCTGTGACTCACAGAAAGTGACTCACAGAAAGCTCTAGCAAGCCTAGAACTCTGGGTCACCATGAATACACCCACATTTATATGATGGGTGTGCACATTTACAAAAAGGAATTGGTAACTACTACCATGCTGGCTCGTTATTCTGCTTGAAGCTTACTGTGTCTCCTCCTGGCCCTGTGCTGCAGGATGGCTTTCATAGCCACCTGTCCATCGCTGGTTCTTTCTACTACCTGCTGCCTTCTTTGGGGGGTTCTCATTTCTCAGTGTCTACTTTTAGCCTGGAATTTACTATATTACATTCAAAGCATCTATTCACATTATATTCTAAGGTCTCCTGTCACTTAAGGAACTATGTCTTATTTCCCTTCTACAGCTCCATCACCCAGCCCGCTGCCTGACATGGAGCATTTATGAAGGAGTGTCTGAACGACACAGAAGAGAACTGATTTGGGCTTTTTATAAGTATACTCAAGAGTAAGTGTTTTCAGAGAAATTTACTGGAGGGAACCAGATTGCTGCCACCAAAAATACCTAAATTCTGCATAGTACCACCAGATAAGACCCAGCCTTCCTTCAGATTATCCCAGAAAATTAAACTGTGGACCTGAAAAACCTCTGCATAATTATTACTGATAATATATCTTATAAAGCTAGACATTTTTCAAATTAAAAATATCCCAAAATATAAGCTAAGAAAATATGGGGCCCTTTCCCAACAGGGTCTTGAGAACATTACTCTACAGTATAGAATACGAGGGGGAACATTAAGAAAAAGATGGTAATAGCAAATTCGACATTTTATACAGAATGTGTGCAAGGCAAGCACTGTAATATTTTCTAGATATTCTTTAAAAGTCCAGGTGATAAGTCAGTCATTCTTTTAAAAGACATTTTGTAATTTCAATGTGACTATCCTTACAAGGCATTTGAGGATATCCCTTTTTCCAATCCTGTCAACTCCCTACCATCTTAATATGTACATGATTCACTATATGAGGGTACATCTGCTTTTAGAAGGTTTAATTCTTTGCCAAGAGAAACATGAAACAATATCTGTGATGTGTGCCATTGTGTACTCAGTGTCTTTGCACAATGCCTGCCATGTGTCTGAAACTCAATAACTGTTAAATGAATGAATGAACTAGATGCAAATTAATATCAGCAGTTGGGGAATGTCTGCTTTGGAATCATTTAAATGTGTATAACAAAATGGTATCAATCCAGATCCAATTAATGGTGCTAAAAGGGTCTATCTTCCACCAAAACGATTTCAATTTTCCCATCCTAGTGGGTATAGACATTAAACTTAGAGGGCTTCCTGCCAGTCTTTCAACTATCTTATTTAGTCCTCCCCTCCCACGCTTCCTTCTACCCCCCCCCCAACTCTTTCCACTCTTCTGTTCTTCCTCTTACTTTTTCTTAAGAAATGATCTTTATTAAACATGTGGTTGCTTTCATAATTAAAGTTGTATTTCTGGACATTTCTTTATCATGAGCTCTTATGAAATCAGGAAGCTCATTTTTGCTTCCCTACTGTAAGCCACACTTATAAAATACACAAGATAATCCTTAGATTTATCTTAAGAGGAGTACATTAACATCATACTTCGTCAAGCTAGGTTTATCAATGCCACTTTGATTTCTAATCATGGTATATTTTTGCTACAAAATATCTCTCAATCACTTACTAGTAATTTTTAAAACATAGTACTCTATTACAAAAATAAATCAAGAGGTTATGCATCTAAATTATAAATCCTTTCCAAGGACAAAAACAAAAGCAAAAATTTCACCACTTTTCTTTCCCCAGAATGTAAATATATTTGATCCATGAAGAAAATGGGTAGTGAGTTTTAGGCAAACAAATAATAGTTCTTTAAAATTAACCACCTCTCAAACTATTCACTTGCTTCTTGAGCTTAGGAGAAAGTGTCTTATTTTGGTATTCACTTACTATGCCTTTCATTTACAATTTTTAACTTTCTTAGATATTATTTCCCTAAGATTTTTTTTGTTCTCCTGCTCTCCATGATATGTTTCAATCCAATAATACTATCGGACATTTTCGATTTCTTATCTATAATTCCTTTTTCCACCTATACACTCATCTATTTACATGTTTTCCTACCTTTTATATTTATTGTTGCCTGATGCTGTTTTTGAATATATTATCTTTGTGGCTTTTACATTCTCTTTGTCCCTTGGATTTCACTGCTTCTATATTTGTTTTTTTTAACTTTTTTTTTTTTTTTTTGTGGTACGCGGGTCTCTCACTGTTGTGGCCTCTCCCGTTGCGGAGCACAGGCTCCGGACGCGCAGGCTCAGTGGCCATGACTCACGGGACCAGCCGCTCCGCGGCATATGGGATCTTCCCGGACTGGGGCACGAACCCGTGTCCCCTGCATCGGCAGGCGGACTCTCAACCACTGCGCCACCAGGGAAGCCCTATATTTGTTTTAATATTTGATTATGCCTTTCTATATAATCAACTTTGTAGACATATGATGACTGATTTCAATGCATTTTCACCGAATAATCCACAGTTCTAGCACTAGATAAAATTATTCTAGATTATAGTAAATTAACTGAAGCACATTTTAGATATAAATTATATGAATGTGTGCATACATACATAGGGATATGTGCTGACTTATACACAGATATTATATAAATGATGTACCATATGCAACATTTGTCAGGTGCTTCAGTTTACCAAGAACTTTCTTACAAACATACGATCTGCTCTTTACAATAACACTATAAAGTAGGCAAAATATGGATTATGCCCATGTTAACAATGAAGGAACTCAAGCTTAGGAAAGACTAGTTAAGATCACACAGATGCTTCTGTCAACTGTTACTCGAACTCGGTTTTTCTCTAAGTACAATATTTTCTTCTATTACGTTATGTGGTTTATGCATAAACTCTCCATACCCATAGAGGCAATCTCTGAATAACAAAACATGTTCAGACTCAGTCGAAGGCTTGCTTATGTAATATAATGTTTAATTGAACAAAATCAATCTTTTGCCTTGATATGGGGATTTTTTTATAGGATTTCACCTGCCACTCAATCTCTTTATGACACGAATTGCATAGTCTATTACATACTTAGGAGAAATCTTATGTTCTATTTATGTGTGGTTCCTTCTTTGTTTCTTTTTCCATTTGTTTTAATCACCAGCTTTCAATTATTTGCAAGTGTTGACTAAAAACCTATGATGTGTTAAGAAACTCTCCTGAGAAACACGGAGGATACCATGTAACCCTGCCTGCTTCCCTCACTCTGGCTCCCTCTGCTGCAGCCATGCTTACCCCTGTGCTATTCCTAAGCCTGCCAGGCACACTACTGCCTTCGGACTTTTGCTTGGGAGTTCTTTCCATTTTGCTTGCTCTTTACACAGATACCTGCAAAGCTAACTCCTGCCTGGTTATTTGCTATCTCCTCTGAACTACTTTAGCACTTCACTAGTACTTCTATTAAGGCACATATTCCATTCTACTTTATACTGTATTTATTGCTATACATTAATTTTTTCCTAGTAAACTATAAGGCCTCAGGGGGCTATACTGGGAAGAAAGACATGTATTCAAATAACCGTATTCGTATAATGCTCATCCTCTTTACAAACCTGATAGCCTAATGCCTTGTACGTTGCAGGAAATGAATAAATTTATCTTAAATTGAAGCACCAGACGAGGAACGAGGAATAAAAAGTTAATGCTATAGATTAATGTTCTCCAAAGTGTGAGATATGCACCACCTCAACTATAAGGCATGGATACCGCTCTTTCTAATTACACAAAAGAAAAAAGTCTCAGTAAGATGCTAATATGTCTTTAATACCTCTACAAACCTTGACAAACTTACTTGTAACAATGAAAGAACAGGTTTCAGACTCACAAACATTTGCAGGTATGAGTATAGCTAGAATTTTTAAAACATTATTTTGTATTAATTGTATTACTTTTATATTTATCTTATATTTATTATAAGTGATACTGATTGCATACTATGGTTCTGATTATTTTGCTTTTTAAGTTAAATATTAAATGCTTACAAACAGTAAACATAAGTAATATATAAATAGTAACTATTAAGCAAATACCTGTGTGCCCAACTTAGCTTCCTGTGTGGTCTTCTCAAACCATCTATTATTCTCTGTCTGAATTTGCATTTCCCATATTACTGATGAGGATTAAACATTTTCACATGTTTACTGGATCTTCATGTTTCCTCTTTGTGAAATGCCTGTTCGTGTTAATTTCATATTGTCTTATTTGGTGATTTGAGTTCTCCTGTTAATTTGTGGCTATTTCTTTTCTATTTAGGAAACTAATACTTTTTCCAACTATATGTGTTATAAATATATTTTATTATCTTGGAGTTCTTATTTTTGCTCACTTTATGGTAAATTTTGGTAAACAGAAGTTATTATTTTTAATGTAGATGAACATATCAATCATTTTATTTGTGATTTATACTCTCTGGGTCTTATTTGAGAAATCTTTCTTTAATCTAAGGTCATAAAAAATTCTCTATATTTTTTTCTATGATTTTGTTCTTTCACACATTTTTTTTTTCTTTTTTTTTTTTGCGGTACGCCAACCTCTCACTGTTGTGGCCTCTCCCGTTGTAGAGTATAGGTTCTGGACGCGCAGGCTCAGCGGCCATGGCTCACGGGCCCAGCCGCTCCGCGTCATGTGGGATCTTCCCGGACCGGGGCACGAACCTGTGCCCCCTGCATCGGCAGGCGGACTCTCAACCACTGCGCCACCAGGGAAGCCCTTTCACACATTTTTATACACGTGAGTAGGGGCTCAATTTTATTTTATCTTTCTCTATGGCTAAGTTGAATACTCCATTCATTCCCCCACTGAGATGCAAAGACAGCTCTACTCTATTCAGTCTTATATCTCTTTCGGAGAATCTCTATTTTGTTCTGTGGACAAATATCATGTCATCCTAGTTACTGCAGATTTATTATAAATTGACTACAGAGTAGGACAAATCCTACCCTGCCTGCTCCTTTTCTTCAAGAGTATCTTTGCTATTCTTGACCTTTTGTTCTTCAGTATACTTTTTTTAATTTATTTTTTAGATGTTGGGGGTAGGACTTTATTAATTATTTATTTTTGCTGTGTTGGGTCTTCGTTTCTGTGCAAGGTTGTGGCAAGCGGGGTCCACTCTTCATCGCAGCGTGCGGGCCTCTCACTATCGTAGCCTCTCTTGTTGCGGAGCACAGGCTCCGGACGCGCAGGCTCAGTAGTTGTGGCTCACGGGCCTAGTTGCTCCGCGGCATGTGGGATCCTCCCAGACCAGGGCTCGAACCCATGTCCCCCGCATTAGCAGGCAGATTCTCAACCACTGCACCACCAGGGAAGCCCCAGTATACATTTGTCAAATTCCAAAAAACAAAATTTTTTTTTAAATACACTTTAAAACCTGTAGAAATTTTCATTAGAATAGCTGTGAGTCCACAGATCAAATTAGGGATGATGGAGAGCTTAACAGTATTGAGTCTTCCTATGCCTTAACAAGTTAAATCTGATCATTTATTTAGGTCTTTGACAATATCTTTTAATAATGTTTTATCATTTTCTCCATAGTCTTGCACACCTTATAAGTTTTATTTCTAAGTACCTATTTTTTGAGCTTATTATAAATGGAATTATTTTAAAATTCATATTTTCTAACTTTTTTGGTAATGAATAAAAATCGAATTAACTTGTATGATTTGATTTGGTAGCCAGCAACTTTGCTTAAGTTTTATTCATTACAATAGTTGTCTTTAGATTCTTTGGATTTTGTTTTACAAACATATGACCTCTAAATGACAGTTTAATTTGGTTCTTTTCAATGTCACTGTTACCTGTTTTTTTGTTAGTAAATTCATTTTTATTTTATCTTACATTGTTGGTTAAGTCACCCAGGAAGCCTTATTAGTGATTTTATTATAAAATAGTAATTGCATTAAAATTTCACCACTAATGATGATGCTTGCTGAAGACAATATTTTAAACAGTCTTTATAAGGGTAAGGAAATTACTGCCTATCCCTAATTAAGTGTTCTTTTTGATCACAAAAGTGTGCTGAATTTAGTTTTTTCTACAACTCTTGAGATAAACATATAATTTGTCTCCTTTAAACTGTTAACGTGGTAAAATTAATTAATTGATTTCCTGAGGTTGAACCCACCTTGTATTCTTGTGATAAAATCATTTTGGTTACAGTATAAAAAACTTTTTTTAACAGTGTGAATTTAGTTTGTTTACATTTTATTTAAAAGTTTAAAATGTAAAATCATGAGTAAAACTGGCCTAAATTTTCCTTTTACATTTTTGTCTGGTTTTGACATCAAAATTATACTAGATTCATTAAAGGAACTGGAGTGTTCCCTCTTTTTATACTTTCTGGCTCAGCTTTGGAATTATGTGTATGTTCTGGTATTTTCTTTGTGGGCAGGTTTTCAACAATTTATTAACTCTTTCATATTTATGGAATCATTCTACTTCTTTTTTTCTTGAGTCAGCTTTAGTAACATATAATCCTAAGACTGTTCCCATATAATCAAAATTATCCAGTTATTAGCATAAAGTTCTTCATAGTATTATCTTACTCGTCTTTATTTTGTGTGTTTTGGGTGCATTTTGTACAATTTTTATTGAGAAATAACATATGTATAGTAAACTGCTGTAACCTTAAGAATATGCCTGATTTATGGAATTTTACAAATACCAGTGTAACCACCACATAGATCCAGATATGGAACATTTCTAGAATGTTCCCCTCCACCCTTTCCTAGTTGATACCATCCCAAAGGTAACTATTCTGACTTCGATTATCAAAAATTAGTTTTACCCATTCTTAAATTTTATATGAATGGAATTGTGTAGTAGGATGTGTGTGGCTCTTTTTCATCATTTTGTATGTGAGTATTCCAGGTTGTTACATAGCGGTAGTTCATTCTTCTTTATTTCTGTGTAGTAGTCCATCATATGAATGAAATACAATTCATATAATGATATGAATGTATTTACCACATTTATTCTATTTTGGACAGACACTTCGACTCCTGCTTAAAGCTTATATGCAAAAGCTACTATGAATATTCTTGTTCATTACTTGTTAAACAAGTGCATTCATTTCTCTTAGATATAAACCTAGGAATAGACTTGATGGGTCGTAGAGTAGGCTAGTAATCAACTTTAGTATATACGGTCCAACAGTTTTTCAAAGCAGTTATACAAAATTATACTCTCACCAGTAAAGTAAGAGAGTTCCAACTGCTCTTCATTCTTGCAAAAATGAATTTATGTATTCTTTTTATTTCAGTCATTCTGATATGTGTAGTGGTTCCCCTACTATCTTTTTAACTTCTGCACATGTGAAGTTATGGCTTCCCCCTTCATTCTTCATATTATTTATTTATTGTTGTTTTACCCTGATTAATCTCACCAGAAGTGGTGTAAACTTCATTAGTCATTTCAAAAAATTGCTGTTTTACTTTGCTGGCCTCCTTGTTGTTTGTTTTACATTTCATTACTTTCTGCTCTTAGCTTTACTATTTCCTTCGTTTCTATTTTTATGGGTTTGTTTCCTTGTTCTGTTCCTAATGTCTTAAGTTTGATTTTTATCACATTGATATTAAGCTTTTTAAAATTTTCTAATATGTATTTTTATGTTCTAATAACTTTCCCTCTAAATACTGCTTTAATTTATATCTCACAAGTTTTAAAATATAGTTGTCTTTCAGTTTGAAGTGTTTTTAATTGCTATTTCCATGGCCTCTTTGTTCCATGGGTAGTTTAATTTTGAAATTTATGGGGTTTGGGAAACTTCCCTGGTGGCACAGTGGTTAAGGATCCGCCTGCCAATGCAGGGGACATGGGTTTGAGCCCTGGTCCGGGAAGATCCCACATGCCACGGAGCAACTAAGCCTGTGTGCCACAACTACAGAGCCTGTGCCCTAAAGCCCACGAGCCACAACTACTGAGCCCGTGTGCCACAACTACTGAAGCCTGCGTGCCTAGAGCCCGTGCTCCATGACAAGAGAAGCCACCGCAATGAGAAGCCCATGCACTGCAATGAAGAGTAGCCCCCGCTCGCCACAACGAGAGAAAGCCCATGCGCAACAGCAAAGACCCACCACAGCCAAAAATAAATAAATAAATAAATAATGAATTTATAAAAATAAAATAAAATTTATGGGGTTTTAAAAAATATTTTTATTTATAATGCATTTGTACTGTGTCAGAAAATGTGATTTGTGAGATCCTAAACTTTAAATCTGTTGTGAATTATGATAGGAAGAGAGTAAAAGAGATCAGTTAGTTTACAAGGATAAGACTTGCACTGGAGAGAGAACGCAGGAGATGCAAATAGAAGAGAAAATACAGCACCTCAAGAGTGACCAATTCAAAAGGTTAGGAGACCAGACAACATTTAGGAGATACAAAGTTTCAGACAAGAATAATTAGAAGAATCATGCAACACAGACAAAAACTGGAGAGGAAAAAAAAGAAATTATGATTTGATTTGATCAAATGGCTAGCACAATGTTCAACTGGTAATGTCAAACAAGTTAATTGAAAATCTAAGATGGGACTTAATGAGAGGTTACAGGTTGAAATTTGATATTTCACTCATCTGTATGGGATAATAATTCCATAATAGGAAATGAGGGTAAGGGAAGAAGAAAACATATTAAAAATAGAACCCTTAGAAACATGCATATTTAGGGCTTCCCTGGTGGCGCAGTGCTTGAGACTCCGCCTGCCGATGCAGGGGACGCGGGTTCGTGCCCCGGTCCGGGAAGATCCCACATGCCGTGGAGCGGCTGGGCCCATGAGCCATGGCCGCTGAGCCCTGCCGCGTCCGGAGCTGTGCTCCGCAACGGGAGAGGCCACAACAGTGAGAGGCCCGCGTACCGCAAAAACAAAAACAACAAAAACAAACATATTTAAAAGGTGAAAAATATATACAAATAAGGAACTGGCTATTTAGCTTTTTTAAAAGTCTTTACAAGGTTCTCCTAATTAGGCTGTTAAATTTCTAGAAACAGAAAGTACATCTAGGGCTTCCCTGGTGGCGCAGTGGTTGAGAGTCCGCCTGCCGATGCAGGGACGCGGGTTCGTGGCCCGAGTCCAGGAAGATCCCACATGCCACGGAGCGACTGGGCCCGTGAGCCATGGCCGCTGAGCCTGCGCGTCCGGAGACTGTGCTCCGCGACGGGAGAGGCCACAACAGTGAGAGACCCGCGTATCACAAAAAAAAAAAAAAAAAAAAAGAAAGTACATCTAATAGAAAACTGCATCTATATTACGCAGAGAGGGGAGCCATCCAGTAATAAGAGATCCAGAATGTAGCTTTCCATTTTCTTTCATTATTCAAAAGTACCTTAAGTAGATATTCACTAATCTCTACTTCGATATAATTTCAGCTAAATGTAAAATCCTCCTGCTAAACAAAATTCTACCGCTACAGAGGGTGATTTCAAACTCTTTGGCCTAGTACTCAATGGACAAATATGTGCAATTCAAGATTCATGGTGGTATACAGAAACATTTTAACTTTTGAATTCCGTATGTTCTAAAAGACACTGTATGCATATGGAAAGCATCAGCAAAAAATCCAGAACTGGAAGTAAGTACAGAAAATCTAGGGATGGTAGTGGTAGCAAATTCAATGTGTGATGCAATGATCAACGCTTCATGAACATGAGACTAGAGATAGTGGATGAGAGGCAGCTGCTTCCATGTTCCACACCCCGATACTTATGCCAGGGGTCATTAACTCCCTGTTCTAGTGCGTTGTAGATGCCAAACAAATACTGAGCACAACAACAATAAATCTGAAAGCAGATTAAACTTGGAAAAGCAACTAAGTCTATTTCAATAACATCTTGAATTTTACAAATCTATTTGGTCATGTAATTTTTCTACTTAATTTTAAGATATTGTTTATTTAGAGGAAACTTAACTCATTTATTTTTGCTCCTTTAGCTTAGCAAAACTTAATACCAGCAATCTGACACACAAAAACTTCGACATTTTTCTTTCCACCTCATATGGATATTTTTATTATACAAAACAAAAAAGAACTCTGGAGCTTAAGCATGTCAGCATAGACGTTTCTATTTTCAGTGTAAGAACTATAAAGGAAGAATACTGACTTAGAGAAACTTAAAACAGACCTTCTCACTGAAGATGATCTCTGAATTGTTAGAACTTTCAAGCCTTTTAGCTTATTTAATATTTTTAGATCACACCTAATTTTAAAGCATCTCCGTACTTTTGGGTAAACTTATCATCTATGTGTATTAGTTATTAGATACACCGGCAAATATATCCAAAGATGGAGTATACACTACTTTTGTTTTGAAGTACTTACACTATGTTCATTTATTCAACTGATATTTATTAAGCTCTTAGGTTAAGCTGTTGGATGTTCATAGGTGAGAAAGGGGAAGAAGGAAATAAACAAGTAAACAAAAACGACTATTTTAAAAGAAAATCTTCAGGAGGAAACCAACTTCGATAAGATTTTCAGGGAAGGCCCACCTGACAGCCGAGAAAGAACTGGTGGTGCAGAGAGGCTGGCTCAGAAGTGCAGGCCAAGTGAGGAAGGAGCACACGTGAAGGTTCCAAAGCAGAACCCCCCTGCCCCATCCCCCTGGAGGCTGGGAGGCTGGGTGCAGTGCATGAGGAAGAGCCAACCGGGACAAGGCGAGGGCAGCCAGGCCGGCCAGGACATGCATGGTCTCACAAACTGGTGAGAGGTTGGAATTTTATTTGAGTGAAATGGGAAGCCACCGAAGAATTTTATGTGACACCATGAGATTGACACGTCCACAGGCCTCCTTCCCACTTCAGCATGAAGAATGGATGGGAAGCAGGCAGAAGATGAAGGAGGGGACTCTCTCAGGAGGCCAGAAATGACTGCAGCCTGGACCACAATGATGGCTTTGGGGATGGAAAGAAGGGGATGGGATACTCACTGGAGGTGGAATCCACAGAACTTTTTAATAGATTAGATGTGTGGAAAGAGGGAAAGGGAGGAATCAGGAGTGATTCCTGGGTTTCTTGCTTGGGTAATTGGGTGTAGGGTAGATCCCTTTACCAAAAATGATGTTAGTTAGGAAAAAGATAGGCTTCAGGAGAGAGAAGCAAGAGCTTTTAGTAGGTACACATTACACTTCAGAAGTCTAAAAGAGATACAAATGGCAAAGTCAAGCTGTCAGTGGAACACAGTAATCTGGAACTAAGAGGAGACCTAAGCTAGAAATATAAATTTGGGAATTCTTACCAAAGAAATAGTTGCGGCAACATGAATAGATGAGATGCCTATGGAGAGAGTAGACAGAGAAGTAAAAGAGGACCAAGGATGAGCATCGAAGAATTCCTACACTTTTTAGGACAGGCATAGGACGAGAAATCTCCAAAGGCAGAATTAGGAAGAAGACTACGAGTGGGAACGCCATGAAGTCAGAGAGAGGCACGGCAAGGGAAGAACTGTCCACCCTGCAAAGTGCTACAGAGATGAACCTGGAGACCACCGGCAACCTTGGCGGGACAATTACAGCTTCCTTGAGAACAAGCAGACATTGAAGTGGAGTGGGATAATAACAGCAGACCCATACACGCTCAGAGTATCTAGAACAGCACTTCAATAACAATAAAACAAGATTTGAGTCCAAGTGTGGTAAAAATATAAATAGCAATCCTATAGTTAACACACGCAGAAGAACAACACAAATTTATTTAATACCTTCAGGTTCCAGTCACTGTGTCAGGTGGTTCCTGAATGAAAAAAAGCCAGGCGGCGGGCTGTCCTGCCATACCGCCCTGTACGGGGAAAGGCTCTGGGAGAGCCACCAGCCAGACACAGCACTGAGGCACCTGCCTACGATGGGCCTGGCATTATCATAGGGCTCAGGAGTATCAGATTGAGTCAATTCTTGCCCCCGGGAATTCAGGGGAAGAAAAGAGAAATGTACATAGGTAATTATAAAGCACTATAACACTTTTCATATGAAATTTATAACATATTGTATAGACAGGGCATTCCAGGAGAAGGGAGATGTTTGTGGTGATAAGCTGGGGTCAGAGGAGGCCTTCTAGAATACCTGATCTCCAATTAAAGGGAAAGATGGACAGCCTCATGGAAGACAGAGGGCGGTCAGGAGGAGAGGGGTTATTTGAGCCGAAGGAACTGGACAGTCTTAGCAAGATACAGCAGCAGCATGTTGTGTGCGGGTTAATTAAAGCACCTCCAAGAACAGAATAAGGTGAAAGCTAAGGAAAGAGGGAGAGATTTTACCAGGGACCTACAGAGTCTTCTATTTCACAATAAAAGGGCTATGATATCATCCTATAGGGATGGAGGTGCAGAGCACTTAAAACGTTCCAAATAGGGAGGGGCATGTTATTCAGGTTTGTGTTTTAGATAGAATGTTCTGGCAGCTGTGTGGGGATGGATCTGAAAGTAGTAACACTAAAGTCAGAGGGAACAGTTACGAGGCTGCTTCAGTAGTTTAGCGAAAGATGATCAGAGATTGAACTTAAACTGTGGTAAGAGGATGGAGAAGAGGGGATTGATTCAGAAATACATATGAGTAGAAATCGAGATGGCTGGATGGCCAACTGGATGTGGAGAAAAAGAAGACTAAGAAGATCAATGGATCCACAAGTGAAATAGAATACTTAAGAAAAAAAGCAGGTTTGGAGAAAGGATGATGAGTTCTGTTTTGGACCCAGTGAGTTTGAAGTTCAGAGGAACATGTGAGTGCGTATATATCCAGCAGGCAGCTGTGTGTATGAGTCTGAATTTCAGAGGAGAGGTTTGAGTCAAAGACACCTTTTTTTTTGGAAATAGCTTCACTGAGGTATAACTCACATGCAAAAAGTCACGAATTTACATCTGGTGAGTATTAGTAAACACATACAGTCTCGTAACCACCAGCACAATCAAGATACAGAATATTACCATCAGCCCCCATAAGTTCCCTCCTGCCTTTTGGAAACACCATTTGGAGAGTCATCAGTAAAAGGTGGTGGTTGAAACCCTGGGAGTGGATGAGGCCACGTGAAGCTGGTGGGGGGGGGGGGGGTGGTTGGGTCAGTAGAGTGACAGTAGCAACGGGGACACTATCTTGCAGAAGCAGGTAGAGGACAGAGAGGGCTACGGAACATTCAAAGAGGCACAAAGGAAAACAGGAAGGAAGAGGTTCAGTTAGGAGGGAATGACCAACAGTGATAAGTAGAGAAGCAGGTAAACTACGATAAATGCTCTTTAAAAAAAACCAAAAGCATTACATCAGTCCACTAGGTCGGTAGAGATCTTAGAACAGTCAGTTGAGGTGCAGCAATAGAAGCAGAAGACCCCTTGCGGTGGGTGGAGGAAGTGAAAGACAAGAGAAACTAAGACTGCTACACCAAGAGGATTTTATGAAAAGGACAAGAGGCTGAGGTTGCAGCTAGAGGAAAGTGCCAATGGAATTTCGAAAAGAGAGTCTTGAGTCTGGAGTTGGGAGACCTGGATTCTCGGAGTCTCTTGTTTACCACTTATTAACTGTGTGACCTTAGACCGATCTCAATTTACGTGGGTCTGTTTTGTTGTCTTTAAAATGAGGCAGCTTAATCAGACGATCTCCACTGTCCCTTCTAGCGTTGATTCTGTGGCACCGTACAGGCATCTAGAAACATGGAGATAATTTGTAACCCTTGTAAGAGCAATTTCAACAGAATCTTAGGGATGATGTGAATTGAAATGTGAATATATAATCCCTCAGAGGAATCTGGATATGAAGGATCTTAAGGAAACCATGGCAGATGGACACATGTTTCCAATATCGTCATGAGACAACATTTTGAGGTCCACATAGGGCAGCACCTGACCAGGGAGCCAAGCCAGTGTCAACGAACTCCAGAAGAAGAACTAACATTTATTCAACACATAGCAAATGTCAGTAAGTCTGCGAGGTGTTTCACGTGTGGAAAAAGCTAGATGTCCAGTGTTCTTTCTCTCTCAAATTCTCTCTACCATTTATGGAATCACTGCAGGTACAAGTTTATATCATAGTCAACCTTTGAGGAGGAAACAGAAATGATTAGGTTCCCCCAAATCTTTTATTCAAAACAAAGTCTCCATGGCAAACTTAGATTAATAATTATAGAATTTTGGTACAAAGAGAACATTGTTCACAAATTCAGAAATCAGCATGCAGAAGAAATGGGAGTTCAAATTCAGATCTTCTGTCTTCAATTCCAAATTTCTCCATTATATGACAGCTACCTAATATTATTCTTCTTTAATTGTCATATGCCTAGGCTTTCATCTATTTCTTGGATTATATGGGTTTATATAGTACTTATCCTTCCCTAGATTATATCTAAATCCCTTTTAAATAGGTACTCTAGTCTCGACCGAGTAACATTCTTTTCAGTCTTTGAAAGATGCATTCCAGCATCTATCAATACCCTTATGTGACTGTAAGTCATAGCCCAGAAAAATCTAATCTGGTTCTTGACAACATCTAGGTACTCAGGTTTTATTCTCTTCTTTTCTCTTCTGAAGCCTCAATCCTCAGCAAGAAGAAGAGATGAAAATACCACCTACATTGCTAAGTCTTTCAGATCCTACCTAGGACATCTAAGTCAATGGACATACATGTGATACTTCTTTTTTGTGATAAAGTTTAGTTCCACATGGCATGCCTGTCTTTTGGCAAAGTCTTATGTAATAACTTCGCCTTTACTGCCACTGGTGAAAAATTTACACAATACTCACAATGAGAGGTCATAGAAGCTTAACTTGGCTAACAAAAAATGGGAACAAATTAATATTTATTATATGCCTTTTTCTTGCCGATGCAATCTTTTTAGGCTCCTTTTCGTAAAACTTTACATATGTTTAGATAATTTTCTATGTCAAGTCCAAATAGTATGGTCTACTTTACATTTTTTATGGTACAGAGTATCAGAAAGGAAGTGGGCACATAAAATTTTATGACAAAGAGTATAATAAAGAAAAAACAGTAACAATGGTGAAAATGTTGAATAGATTAGTGTACTGTTAAGGCACAAGGAAAAAATGTACAAGTGAATCTTAATATCTGGTCAATTAAGGACACTGCTACAAGTTACTAATCAGATTTAATAAGGAGGTTGTCTTTTGCATGGAGTCATTTTTCACCCTCAGTAGCAGGTGCTTAAAAAACACTATTGTAAGAATTAAAATTAAAAAGTACTTTATATATTATTTTATGTAAGTGAAGCATATAGTTAAGCTTTATAAATTATCATTAAGATTTTAGGTATAATTGAAGACCTGACCATCCCTTAAAGATAAACTTTTTCCTAATCAACTCTAACCAAATTAACAGATAAAGACTATCCATATGTCCTCCTTCACTTTTAAAATATTTCACCTCAAATGGTATTATAATATAGAGCAATTTAGAAATATCAGAAAATCTAAACCATGAACAGATAAGAAGAAACAGGCATTTGCCTCTCCATAAATCTACCAAGACACAAAAGCTAGATTTTGCTTGGTTTTAAATGCACACATACCACCACAGTCACAAACACACACACACATACAGAGATTCATTTTAAACACCTTTTATATACTATTTAAATTAAACCTGAATACAAAAACTCTTCTATCTATGTTAAGCATAACAAGACAAAAGAGAGGAATAATTTTCTGCATAAACTTTTCAAGAATTCTTGTTCAAAAGCATTTAAAAATAAAACATTTGGGGGAGATTTGGGGAAATGCGAATATAGATTTATAGATGATAGTATGGATTTCTTTAATTTCTTTAGCTGATTTCAATAACTGTCTGAGCTAATGATATTGTGGTTAAATAGGAAAATGCCCTTTTTCTTCGGAGATAACGTTATCTACAACTTACTTTCATGTAGCTCAGGTTAATTAAAAAGGTTGCAAAGAGAGAGAAAAATGTAACAAAATGTTCATAACCGATAAACTTGTGACATGGATACACGGACACATACATATGTTCACTGTGTTATTCCTTTAACTTTTCTATAAGTCTAAACATTTTTGAGATAAAAAGTTGGAAGAAGTCATTCATTTCATATGATTACAACTAGAAATATTTGTTTCAAAAGAAGCGATCTGATCCAACACATGAGTCATGAACCATTATCAAAACCAGGTTCTTCCAGTTTGAAAGGATTTTGTTTATTTAGATGAGAGAAAGGTGCGGATTTACTTGAGGAGGAGAGAAGGGAAGGCAGCTTCAAAGTTTGGGAGTTTGCCTGTCACACAGATGCACATTTCAGGAGGATGGGCTCTGCGTTCGTCTTCTCAGCCTTCCCCTACTAGCTGAGTGATGGCTATCTGCAGGGAGATGCAGGGGGACCTTGGAGAGGGTGTGAGTGCAGAGACAAGATAAGGAAAAGGCAGTGACCCCAGACTGAAGGGAGATAGGTCTCCCTGGGGTTTTCATTTGGATGGATCTCCAGATAGGGGCAGGTAGGGAAGGGGAGAGAGCTATTAGACACCAGGTGATAAAGCATAAAGAAATTATAATAAAATGAGCCATCCTCTGCTCAGCTTCAAGGAATGATGACTTACAAAACTATTTCACTGTAAATGAACTTGTTTTTCAGACTCATTCTGCGAAAAAAGACACGAAATGACTCTTCAACTAAGAAAAAAAAACCAAAACATTTTCACTTTGAAACCCAAACCCAGAGAGCGAAGACTTGGGGAGAGTGCCTTTAAAACGCATGTTGACCGTGTGGCGCTTAATAAATGTAGGGGCTTTGAAAAAATCCTGTTGTGAGAAACATCTTCCTCACTACCCAGAAGACAAAGAGAAACAGTGAGTGTTGACAACACGGTATTAAAAAGCCAGCCCTACCCAATTTGTTATCCACAAATATATATATTCTTTTAAATTTACTCTAAGCCAGAGTGTTGGCTCATAGCACTTTACTTTTATGTCATTATCTCTCTGCCATACACACAAGTCATAGCTGGGGATTTCAACTCACAGTGAAGCTACGCTGAGATTCCAGATCTCAGGTAGTGCTGGCATGAGTGCAGGTCTCTTCAGTCATAGAGAAGACAATATCCCAGGGAGTCTGGAATTAGTCCTATTTTGCACCATTCAAGCCAAAATGCTGCTTATCGAGAAGCAAGTAATTGCTAGCTAATGGCTATGGGGAAAAAACCACCACTGCATTTTGATCCAAGCATCTCTCGGCACCTGACAATAATTAAAGCTGAGCGAAGTGTAAACGTAAAGTGGAGAGAGATTCTCGAGGAGGTTAAAGAGCAAACATTAAAAAGGCGAGTTTACCTCATCCGACTGGGAGGGGCTGATTCTGGGCATGGGCGATACTTGCGGCGTTTTCAACTGCGTGCTGTTGCCGTCTGCCACCAGCTCTCGGTGGACCGTTTGGATGTGGTTCTGGAGTTCACTTTCAGACTCAAACTTAACGTTGCAGCTGGAACAGCGCGTCTTCAGCGCCCCGGACTTGCCCTTACCCTCCATGGCACTCAGGTTCTCATTCTGGCCCAGGCCTGGTCTACTCGTGCCGGGAGGGATGCTGATGCCCGGGCTCCCGCTCTTACTGAGATTCACGCAGCCGGCACACAGACCATATGGCAGGCCGTTGATGTCAAGTTTCACCAGATCTTGCTTGGAACGGAATTCCTTGAGGCAGGACGCGCACTTGTACAGTTTGGGGACATGCTGGCCACGCCCTGTGGTCTGGACCGCAGACCCGTTGCCCGTCTTTTGCATGTGGAACGTCCCGTGGATTTTGAGTTCTAAGGTGGAGGTCACCGTCTGCATGCAGACCACACAGCGAAATCCCGTCAGGGAATTCCTCAGGTCGGGGTGCATTTGGCAATGCTCTAGAAACTCCTCTTCGCTCTGCAGCGGCAGCTTGCAGATGCGGCAGTTTCCGGTATCGAGGCTCTTACTGTGCGTGACTTTGTGTTCGGTCAGAGTCAAGAGGGAGGGGAAGCGCTCCCCACAGATGGGGCACATGTAGTGTTTGACGGGGCCCAGGTGGGTCTGCATGTGTTCCCGGAGGCCGTTTTCCGAGAAGAAGGTTCGAGAGCACACGTTGCACTTGTAGTTGCCTTTGATGAGCTCGGCTTTCTTCTTCACGATGGCGCTCTCCCCGGGCCGGATGTTGTGGTCCCGCAGCTGGTGGTTCTGCAGCAGGGTCTCCATGGTGTAGGCCGCCCCGCAGATGTCACAGCCGTACATGGGCTCCGAGGTGTCCACGTCCTCCTCGCTCCCGTCGTGGCTGTTGTGGGACTCCTGGCTGTTGGTCAGCAGGGTCTGCAGCTCCACCTCCTCTTTCTGCGCCTGCTCCGAGGCCCCGTTGGCGCCGCAGTTAGGCGTCTTGGCGTCAAACACGCAGTGCTTCTCCCGCAGGTGCTTCTCCAGCAGGATGATGGCGTGGAAGGCTTTGCTGCAGAACTTGCAGTTGTACTTCTTGCTGTGGGTGGTGATGTGGCACTGCAGCTCCACCTCGGTGCCGAAGGACTCGCCGCAGAAGATGCACTTGTGCACTTTGCCCTGGTTTTCCAGGTGGTTGTGTTTCACGTGCAGCTGCAGGTCTGTCTCGTTGCGGAAGTCCCAGTTGCAGGACGTGCAGCGGTAGACTTTCTTCTCATTACTGTGCTTCACGGCCAAGTGGAGCTGAATGGAGACCTTCGAGTCGAAAACTTCTTGACAGAGGGTGCAGCGGAAGAAGACGAAGGTGTGCATGTCCAGCAGGTGTTTCTGAAGGTCGTCCACTGACGTGAACTGCTTGTCACAACTCTCGCAGATGTAGTACGTGGAGGTGATCATAAAATGAATGGTGACGTGCTTCAGCAGGGATTCTTGGTTGGGGAACTCCTTGTTGCACTGAGGACAGGTCAGTTTCGGTAGCACGGTGTCGAGATGAGTTTTCAGGTGAGTCTGAAAGCCATCCAGGGACGTGTACTTAGCACCACACTGATTACAGATATACTCTCCTGCCGGCCGCGCAGGCGCACCTCCGACCGCCTGCATCATCTTAAGAGATGTCTGCTCTATGGCCACAGGAGAGAGGGGGCTCAAGGCCCTGGATTTCTTCCCGTTGTGAATATAATTCAGGGCCAAGGGAATGTTTTTATGATTCTCTTTGATGTGCTTGTTCAGTTTAAGAACGCTGTTGAATATTGGAGAATTCGTACAATAGGAACAAGAATAGACTTCTACGACTGGTTCTTTTGGAGTCCCGAGCACCGGAGACCCAAATCGGGAGCCACTGAGGTCGCAGTGGACCTGCCTTATATGCTCTTCGAGGGAAGAGTCAGTGAGGAACCCCATGTAGCAATGGGGACAGAAAAAAGCGTTGCTGTCCTTAGCCGCAGGGTTGGCAAATCCGTGAGAACATCGGATGTGTTCTTGAAGGGTGTTGAGGTCATTGACAACTTCGGAGCAGAAGTTGCACTGGTAGACTATGGCAGGCATGGCAGAAACGATCAGACCTGGGTCCTGAGCTTCGTGCACTTGCTTAAGATGTTCATTGAGGTTATAGAGGGAGGGCAATACCTCCAAGCAATACTGACAAATGTGGGCCTGCTCTGGCTTATCTAAATGCATAGTTTTCAGGTGAATCTGCAGAACCGCCAGACTCGAAAACAACTGCTTGTTGCAGTAAATACAGCTGTAGGTGACTTTTGCCTGTTTACTCGAGGGGACGGTCATGTCCGGGGTTTGCTGAGAGGCCCGCTTCCTCCCTCGACTCTTGGGGATTGGCGGGGCGGCTTCCACCATGGTCGAGCTGTCCACTGAGAGGTTAGAGTCCGGAGTCGTGCTGGACACGGAGGTGTAGCCCACCGTGACCAGGGAAGGGCTGTTGCTGTGGTTGCATGACTCCGGTTGCTGGTGACTATCCATGTGGCTGTACAGTTCCTCGACGGTGTGGAAGCTCTCGGAGCAGATGGTGCAGGAGTTCTTCTTCTCCCCGCCGTGCATCTGCTCCATGTGGTTCATCAGGGAGGTCTCCTCCACAAAGAGCTCGTGGCAGTAGACACACTGGAGGGCCGCCCGGTCCTCGTTCGGGGAGCACTCGGGGTGGCACTCTGCAATGTGCTTCTGGAGGTCTTCCGGGAAGTCAAAGCCTTCCTCGCACTGACTGCACTTCTGAGTGTCCTTCATCTTCCAGTCCTCCATCCTGGAACCGGACTGGGAGCCGTCCTTGTTCCTTTCGTGAACCTGCATGTGTCCGTGTAAGGAACTAGAGGACAGGAACCCACGGCGACAAATGGCACATTTATATGGCTTGTTGGACGTGTGAGTCTTTAAGTGGATCTTGAGGTGATCACTTCTGGAGAACGCGGCATCGCATTCGCTGCAGTGGTACTTCTTGTCCCCAGTGTGGAGTTTGATGTGGCGATCTCGGCTCCGCTTGTGTTTGAACAGCCTACTGCAGTAAGTGCATTTGAAAGGCAGCTTGTCGCTGTGACTCTGCTCATGGTGCTTTAGGTAGCTGAGACGGCTGAACGACTTGTCACAGAATTGGCATGGATAAGGGAGTCCAGGGCCACCTTCTTCCTCTCCAAAATCGCAACCTTCTCCGTGGCTGGGGGAAGTCTGGTCCTTGCTCGAAGGTGAGGAAGCTGGCCAGGAGCAAGTGGGGTCATCTTCCACATCCACTCCATCTGCAACAAAAAGCATCGGAACGTTTCATTTTCCGTGTTGAGAGTTCAAGAGTGAGTTTACTGTACCACTGTGAGTGTACTGTACACAGGGTGGGACCAACAAGAACCTTTCAGGGAGAAAAAAAAAAGGAGAGAATATTTGAGTGGAACACTTTCAAATCTGAGCCCCAAGCTTTTATTCTGCATTTACTTTTCACTGGATTGTAAAATATAAAAAGATATTAAATAGTTCTGTGCCTAAATTACCCTTTTATTACTTTTTATCATTCTTCTTTAGAAGCAAGGTATGTATTATGCATTGACAATTTTATTAAAATGCAGATTTTAATATATTTAATGTTTCTTTTGTGTTCATTCTAAAATGATTTGCATATTATGTGAGCATCTGAAGGACCAAATGAAAAGAGGAAATATTACAGGAATGATTTAAAATTAATGCAGTCAACCCAGACGTCTAATATTTAATAAAATATTCCCTCTGAATTTTGCTTGTTTTTATATAAAAAGGCAATTCTGAAGACCAGAATCTTTTATGGGGTTCTTATTGATACAGACCTTATTGCATGCAGCAAAACAATATTAAAAAGTAAGCACATGAAAGAAGACAGAAGACACAATAATAATTATGTCTTGTGTAATAAAAGACAACCAGGACTTCTTCAATAACTGTAAGATTCGAATAGCATAGGCCAGAAAATGGATTATTAGATGTTAGAAGGGTACTGCTGGATATTACATGTAGCTAGGATCAGCCAGGATCAAGAAAAAAATGAGTTTCACAAGGGCCAGATTGTAATAGTGTATTTTGTTTGGAAAGTTCAAGAGGTGGCCCACCATTTCTTCCTTTTGCAAAAGCTTCAGCAGCATGAACTTCCTTAGCCAAACAGGACCTGCACTTTGAGGTGAGCAGAGACAAAGCAACTTGTGAAAAACTGGAAACAGGAAAAGTGATAAATGATTATGCTAAATGCTGAAAGATTTATGGGTAACAAAGAGAAGACAAACAAGCCCGAAAGCCAGATATAATCTTAGCAAGTTATCCATAAAGTAACCCTGCTTTATATTTGGCGGTTTTTTAACCACGTTTGTAGCTAGTGTACACTCTCACTTCTGTCACTTTCTTAATATTCAAGTGGAAAATGAGACCTTCTCAAGTAGGTTGTAAAACCTCTTTCTGGCTTTTCAAAACAATCTATCATTCAGGATCGGAAGACATTGTAAAAGCTTTTCACTCTCCAAAGGAGGCAGATTTTTCATAAAGGCAGACAAGTAAAGACCATGGAGTGTGCCTGGTGGAGACAGTGATTCTATTAGAAGAGTAGGTTCAATTAGAATATTATTGGGGTATTCTAATAAGATGCAACTAGAATATGATCAAATACATTTTAAAATTCCTCAAAGCTAAAGTTCACTAGCAAGCTACATTATTAACACAAAAGTAGAAACTGGCAAGCATTATGTAAACAAATTCCACGTCTGCTTTCTTTAAGGTAACAAGATTTTACTAGATTATCAACGTCTTGCTTATCCACAGGAAACAGATGAGGATCATTCCTTTCCTGCATCTAGAAACTGATGACAACACCATCTCACTATCAATGCCAGATGGCAACCATCTAACTCTGAGAAAACAACCAAACACCATTCCTGGATCCCTGCCCACTGCAACAGAGCTTCGCAATACAAGTTGAAAACCACATGATTTTGCATCCTCATTTATATACGTCTATAACCTAACATGTTGCCAGCATAAGAAAGAGTCTGACAATTGTGGGTGTGATTTCAACTTAAGGGTGAATACACATAAAGAATATATGCAGATAAACTCATCACCCAACATACAGAGAAACAATTTTGGAAAATTAAAAACAAAAACTTCAATGATGGTCTAGCTTTTCCCTTAAAAGACATAAGCTACCTAAGGCTGGTAGCCCTAAAACAAACCAAAGTCTTGAGCTATTTCCCCTAATTAAAAAGTTTACTCTCTATTAAATTTGCTCAGCATTCTAAGAAGAAAATCGACCACTTTTCACACATTCCTTGTTTCGGCTTACATCCTGTTGTTTCACTTAAAAATATTTTCAAACACATCATCTCATTTGTACAGTTGGGGAAAACACTGAATCAGAATTTGTCATGCATCTAGACTGAAAGAACAGAACTACTGGGCCTGAAAATTCAGCAAGTGAATTTATTATTAAATTGCAGATTACGCCCAGGCACGATGTATCATTATACAAATGCACCAAGAATTATTGAGCAATAGACCATTACAAACATGGCACCATGCTTAAATCAGGTTCTTGTCTGTGGGCCATGCCTGACTATACCTCTTACATACCTGTTCTCCTAAGCTTATAAATCTCAAATATAGTCAAGTGAGCTGAGGGTCAGGATCAAGTTTTTACTCAAACCAAGATTCAAGGGAACTAGAAATCTTCTCTTCACTCTCTCTCCTGTCCCTATTACTTGGTCTTAGGAAAAAGAGGACGTGATAATCAAAGATGATGTGTCTTTGTAACTGAGATACACGGAAATCACCTACCGGCTTCCTAATTAGGGCTTAGGCTGAGGGATTGAGGGCCACTGAGCAGAAGTAAAAAGTTTGAGCAGGGAATGCTACTTTTAGAAAAATAAGCAAAGGTTTCACGAAAGGCTGATTTCTGTTTTAAAATCTAAATTGTAAAACGCTCATTTGCTAGTGTTGTAAGTGGGCCTTTTCTCCCTGGGATGCACAAGGAACTCACTCACAAGACTCCCAGGGGTGTTGATCCATGCTCTAAGGGTATCAGAATCTCCCCAGACTTTTGTGGTGTGGTGGTGTTGCCAACATTCTCCGAGGTCTACCCAAGTCTTTGAAAGCTACTCGTCCCCATTACCTTAAGCTTTTTGGCATTCACAACACAAACTATGTTTAAATGGCTACTACAGACTTAAACAATTTCAATTTCTTTTTTTCATCTGGAAGAAAGTGTGAAGGATTCTTTCAACTCCTGTTACTGAGTCAACTTGGACTTTTTTACCCTTTGACACTCACTAAGTGCTACTTCTTACAGAAGTGTGTTTCTGTGTTATGGCACGTTTTCTGCATTTCAATGTGAAGTACTTAACGTGTCCATGTTAAATTTTAATTTTTTTGGAATCAGTCACTTCACACTAGCTGACTCTCAGCTATAGCTCTTACAACGGGAAGAAGAAGAAAAAAACAACAACAAAAAAAACTTTGCTGGAAACCAGCTCCGTGGCCTAAAAGTCTATTTAAAGATGCAAATGTGTGTGCATAGTTAGTGCAGATGTTTTTCTACAGCAACTGTACTTGCTGAGTTTCACCATTTCCATAAAGCACATTAAAACAAGTGTGTGAACACTCAGAGATGAAAGTCTCGAACACTCCTGAGACTTTCAGTGGAAAGGAGAGCCGCCTGACTTTTCTCCAAGCAGACAGGAATGCCCATGATTCAGCAGCCTGAGTAAATAAAAGAGGTCCTTATTTCCTAATTTTGCTGGCTGGCCACACTGCAGCAGCCTCTGTGCTCCTGCCAAAGGGGATGCAGAACTGGAACTACACCCAGCAGCTGAAGGCCTGTCTTTGTTAGCCAGCCAGGCTTTCCCGACCATCTTCTGGCAACAAAACTGCCATATCCTGCAAGGAAGACCTCCATCTCGGGCTTGATGGTTCTCTAGTCTGCCTGAAAGGACGAAACAACAGATTTTGCTGGGTCTACGTCGGAGGATGACAGCTGGAAACTCAGTTAGCGGCAGAGCAACACCTGTTCGGTCATATTTATGGGGGAAAGTGCTCACTAACAGAAAAGTGAAGTCATACTAGAAGGAGGGATTGTGCAGGAAAAAAAAGACACCAGAGCACAAAGTACCTCTGTGACATGAGCCATCGCCCCTCATGTACCAACCTTGGAGGAGAGAGCAAAGATTGGCTATGATTTTACCCTGGCTACTGGGGGATGGACAGACGAACACACCCTGGGAAGGGCTGCTGGGTTGCCAAATGGGGGGCTGATAATGTCCGTCTACAGCCTGTCATTGTGGAAGAAAAATGCTGAGGGTCTGGCCATTCTTTGGCTTTCAAATCCAACTGAAGTAGCCAATAAAAAAATAAGGTCAAAGAAGGAGGAAGAGAAGATGCACAGGAAGGTTTGGGGTGATGCTAAAGCCTTTTATTTTTGCACCATAAAGCATGTCTTAGTCTTAGGGTAAAGTACACGCTTCTGGAGGGCAGGGACCAAGCCTAATTTTAGAATGCTGACTCCAACAATACGGGCAATCCTGAAATTATTAAGGAGAATGTCAAGTAACAAAGTGGATTGACTCACTGTACATGTTAAAGAAGTGATCCGAATCTCTGAAGTTATGGAAACTTCCAATACATTTAGTTCTTCGTAGGGCTGGGCCCACGAGAAGCTGGCTTACTGATGTCCTTTTGCTACCTGAGCTCATTCATTGTAAAGGCAGAGAACTCACTAAACCGCCCTTGGGGACTCAGTATCATGTGTATGCAAGTGCCACACAGCAAGATTTCTTTAACAGGGACAGGATTTACATCACTGGTTACTTTTCAAGTGAGGAAAAGAAGCCCGAATACTGACAGCTCTTGTACCTCTCTTTTCGAAGAGCAATAACTCAGAATGAGAACTAAAAGTCAGGAGTCCGGAGTTTTATTTCTAGCTTCATAACTGACTTAGAGAATGACCTGGCCAAGTCATTTAATCTGCCCCTACCTAGGTATTTCACCTGCAGTATGAAGATAATAATTCTTGCTACTTACCCTCTGGGGTGTTACAAAGATTAGTGAATATTTCTAGGGCACCTATCATCGCTGAAGGAAAAGCTGCATATGTAAACAAAAAGACTTACATGTGTTGCATGTACTTACATTTTCACATGTAAGCTTCTTAATGTGTACAGTATAAACATATTTTAACATTTTCTTTTCTTTAATTGAACCACTGGAATATCAGCTTTAGGGACTGGCCCCAATAGTGCCTTAAGCATTCACAGTTGTATATTCAGCAACCAAGAAAATAAAATATAAATTGTTGGTGATATCTAAAAGTTAATGGACCATAAGTCCAAGTATTAAATTATTATACATATGATATAATCTTGGGCCCTTACTGACAGATAACCTTGGAACAAGTATTTTGCTGTGTAATTCCAAAGTCAAGTGTGGACTTGGGAAATTAACTCTCCTATCCCTCAAAACACTAGCAGTACAATCACTGCATTATTTAACATCAAAATAATTTCATTTAGTAGATGATTTTTTTAAGCGTAGGACAGTAGGTGAAAGCATGAGACCAAAGGAAATTTCCAGGTTATTTCCTCCATTGGCTGAAAATGGTTCTTTCTCTCCACCAGCATGCTCTAGGAGCAGTTCTGAACTTTCATACTAGAGTTCATAGTCCTTTTTCCACTCATTAACTTAAGACACCTTAAGACAGTTAAACTGAGACTCTTGAGGGAAATATACAGGTATGCACACAGGCTGAGAGAAGTTAGGTGCTATCAAGAGAGAACAATATTTTGAAATGTGTGTTTAACAGACACAGGTAACAAGGATATTTGTCATGTTAACCCGGAGCCATCACAGTAACAACTCTGCATCGTCGTATTTAAAAATCGTCTCACCAAATTGCACAATACATTTTAAAGCAATGATCTAAATTGCTGAAGGATATGGTCATTCTAAATAAATCATTATGCATTATTACACAATTGTTTCCTTTCATTCTCAACAGAAGTGTCAACAGTTTTAGAAAGGCTGCAACTTTAATAATATAGCTATCATACTTTTTTAAAAAATCAACAGTCCCACATTAAATTCACTCCTTTGTCATGTAACTTATTTAACTACTTGAAAAGGAATATTCTTTAATGGATGTTCAAAAGAGAAAAGTGAACTTGAAAATTACTTATAATTCACAGACGCTTCTAAATTCTGTAATGTTACAAACTGTTCTGGAAGGACCAATTAAATGCATTAACAGTTAGGTTAGGAGGGAAAAGGGTGGTCACTCATTAATGATAGCAGCTGTGGGAGCTGCAGTTGGAGGAACTCATTTTTTAACACAGTCAAGATGAATTCCAGATATCAGAGCTCAGAGGTTATTTTTTTTTCCTTTCAATACTCCCTAATAAAAAAGAGGCTCACTTTCCCCAACAATCCTTTAATGCTTTGGATGAGCCAAAGAGGTAAGTTGGTATCACCCCTGCGCTGTCCTCCTTAGGTAATCCTGGGCTTTATATCCAAGCTGTCTCTTTCACCAGACACAGTTCTGTTACGTGTGCGGAGAAGTACAAATGTTTCGCTTGCTGTTGCTTAAAGTTCATTTGAACAGACGGAGCTCAATGAATTCCATCTTCCGCCGCCAAATTAAACAGAAAACAGTGCATTCTTAAGCAGTTCACACTTAACTCCACCTCTCAAATCAGAGGAAAAAGCTGACGTGAAACCAGTTAAAGAACAGTCATCGTCTCTCTCACGGAAACTGAGACGTGTTTCTGAAGCCAGACAGAAGGAAAAGTGGTTTCCAGTTACGTGGGGGGGTGAGCACAGCTTTGCTGTTTCCATCTTTTGGCTCACTTAAAAATATATATAACTAATGATAAGCACCAACCTCTTGGCGTTCAGTAATTGGCAATCATATGCTGCACATCTGTTTACAGTGCTGTGGCTGTGAGCGTTCTACATCATTTAATGTATTTATCTCTCCTTTAATAATGACAGCCATCATCACGGTGAATTTCCCAAGTCTGTTTTCTTTTTATCTCAACTATTTTGAGTTAAAAGGCGTGTTTTCGTTACTTAGAAGTCTTGTATTTATATATGACCTCATACCACAAAGAATTTGAGGTACTTCTTCATTGCTTATTTCATTTATTCATCCATATAACCAACATTTATTAAACACCTACTATGTGTTTAGGTCTGATAACTGGCTTATGAACTCTATAAATTACTCTCTCTCTATATATATATATATTTTATATATATATATATAAAAAACTCTCTCTCTCTCTCTATATATATATATATAAACTCTCTCTATATATATATATATAAAAAACTCTCTCTCTATATATATATATATATTTTTTTTTTTTTTTTTTTTTTTTTAAAGTCTTGGCCTCTGGGCTTCCCTGGTGGTGCAGTGGTTGAGAGTCCGCCTGCCGATGCAGGGGACACGGGTTCGTGCCCGGGTCCGGGAACATCCCACATGCCGCGGAGCGGCTGGGCCCGTGAGCCATGGCCGCTGAGCCTGCGCGTCCGGAGCCTGTGCTCCGCAACGGGAGAGGCCACAACAGTGAGAGGCCCACGTACCGCTAAAAAAAAAAAAAAAGTAAAAAAAAAGTTTTGGCCTCCTTGTCTGTAATATCAGAAAAATTCTAGCTTCCCCTATAGTTGATATAATAAGAATCAAACATGACATTGTATGAAAGAGGTTTCTGAACTGCTACAATATAAACATGTACTAAGTTATTACTACTACTCTAAAAGTCAAAGTTACCGTTAGGTTATAACTGATAAATGTGAAAACATTACAGAGGAATAAAAATTAACTATAATTTAGTGGTTGCTTTCTTCATATTGAAATTCTAAGAATTTTAGAGGACTTAAAAGGCATTTTTGTTTAAAAATAAGAAATAGGAATTGAGTTCCCTGCCGGTCCAGTGGTTAGGACTCTGTGCTTTCACTGCTGAGGGCCCGGGTTCAATCTCTGGTCAGGGAACTAAAACCCCACCAGCCATGTGGCCAAAAATTTTTTAAAAATTTAAAAAATAAACCAAAATAGAAAAAAAAAATCTGAACGCTAATAGCAGTTATCTTGAAAATCAATGTGCAGGAGCTCATTCCTTAATAGCAGCACACACTGGCAAGCTGTGATTAATTCGTTAGTGGAATAAAATCCCCACAATGGGATGGCTTGCATTCAAAATCTTGAAGCCACATCCCATAGTTCTGACTCCAGCCCAATATCTCTCTATTTTACCTGTTTAGAAATTTCTCGAGGGCAAATTCTACTTTGCTTCAAAATCCTTTGCTCTAGTGTGAAATATACCTATTAAGCTTTGAAAATATAGCCACACCTTTTGAAATATACTCAGCAAATTTCTCAGTGCTACCATGTTAATCATTAGTAATTTTAAATTAACCTCTTCACTGGGGTAGCATAACATAAAAGGGATTCTTCCACTAACAAAACTGAGTTTGAAAATGGCTTCATTAGTGAATGATGGACCTCAGAAAAATCATTCCACCATGTTAATGGTTTTTCGAAGAATTGCCCTACACGCTAGAATTTTTAAACAAAGAGATCAAATTCTGTATTTCAAAGAGGAGTCTGGTCTATGAGAATGTTTTGTCATGTTGAACTCTACTGAATACTTTCCAACGTGTAGGCTTTGGTCCAAGGCTGGCGAACTTTTGGTCACAAAGAATTATAACAGTCCTGAAATGGTGTTCACTCGAGCTGAATTTCACCTGTATTATATCCACGGCAGCAGTAAAGCTGACATGAATTTTTGGCAGTTTAAAAAGGCCGCACCGTATACTTCACTGCAGATAAAGCCACTGGAGAATACAAAAGTGTTGAAAGGCTAAAATTTAATTAATGACCAATTAGCACCCCCTGTGGGTTCATTGTGCAGTAAAGTGATAAATACGGTGTGCTAATATAGAAAAGGCTGTTACAAAGATTGGGGGGAAATATTACAATTATCCATTTGGTATTATAATACGGTGGACATCAGTGTTCTTGATTTTGATGTTCATGTGTCTAAAATATGATAGGAATTAAGATCTGGGACAAATAATCATTTTTTATTTTAAGGCAGAGACTGTCTCACACAAGTTGTCAGGCTGAAGTAGAAAAGCTAGTGAGTGTACCTAGCCAACCGCACAGCAGCTGCAACTCAAACTAGTTTGTGTTGCCTACTCCTCAATCAGTGTTTATGCATTTTATGGGGAAGTTATATGCTATGGTGGTATTTAAAAATTGGGAGGATGCTACACTATCTTGAGATTTTATGCATATGTCGAGATCTACAGGACAAATTGCCAATGCGTCCTCACAGGACAGAATTTCTATGGTGTTTCAACAGAATCATTAACTTTCACATCATTAACTTTTATATAGTAAAACTAAAACTGAAAAGTGATGTTGGATCCCAAGTAACACAAATGATATAAGGAGTCATTTATTTTATTTTTTTAACGATTTTTTTTGATGTGGACCATTTTTAAAGTCTTTATTGAATTTGTTACAATATTACTTTTGTTTTCTGTTTTGGTGTTTTGGCTGTGAGGCATGTGGGATCTTAGCTCCCCGACCAGGGATCGAACTCGCACCCTGGACAGTGGAGGGCAAAGTCTTAACCACTGGACCGCCAGGGAAGTCCGAGGAGTCATCTATTTTAAATGAGGTAATGCTTATAAACTGCAAAGGACAAAAGTATGTTCTTAAAATAACTCTAATTAGGGCATAACAAAGTATTTCTACACAGATCATTAATATCAGTATGCTTATTCATGTAGTTATTTTTTTTCATTTACCTAATTAGGCAAAATTTGAAAGAGGCAATCCTGAAAATAATGCTGATTATCAATTTAATGGATTTTCCAGGTACCTTATTCTCCCTTTGTTTTCTATTTCTCACTTTTGGTTCAATTTACTCTTCCCTAGAATGAATATAAAAATAAAATTCAAACCAGTTCATTCTATCATTTTTTTTTTTGTTAACAGTCCTGGTAATTTATTTATGGGAACCAGTACTAGTCAAAAGTATGGCACGGGCTATGTGTGCATGTATATTTTTATGCAGGACTGACTGATGTTCAGAACAGACTTAATGATTTATGTTAAATCAAGGCATACATTTTTGAAATATCTTTGCTATTTCTCACTGCAAAGTATTAATCATAGTAATTTGCCACTTAATATGAGTAAATGTGCAATCATGTCTTAATGAAACACTTCATTAGGGGAAGTCTTTATGATGCTATTTTTTTACCGATTAATATATATTACATATAATTATATTATTTTATTAAATTATATATTTTGTATACTCAATTATATAGTTTACACATATGTATATATATAATTGTATTAAAATATATGTGTATGTATGTATACATGTGTGTTTATATATATGTGTGTGTGTTATGTATATATGTCTGTTTATATATGTAACTAAGATGAAGTTTCTTGCCAAATATCCGAAAACTGGTGACAGAGTCAGTCCTTAAAAACCCCATGATACCTCCAAGTAATACTATTTCATTTTTCCTAAATCCAAGATAATTATAACATAACAAAACAATGTATAAGAAAAGAATACAAGGCAGTATGGCCACAGTAACAAGAGAGTTAAGAGGCTGGTCGGAGTCTGGGAGCCTTGGAGACTCCATCTGCACTTGTTTCACAAGGACATAAAGACCCCTATCCCTCCAGCACCCAACACAGAGGACACAAAATTCCACCGAAAACTGAGCGTACTAATATGATATAAATAAGCGTAAATTAAGAAACTCTAGTCAGATAATAAAGAATTTGACATGTAACTGCTTAGTTCACATGTGAAATGCACCAATTCTGAATAATTTTCATAGAGAAATTTACAGCACTGTTTCTTTGTTTTTGTTTTATTTGCTTTTGAAAAGGGAAATATGGATAGCATGTATCTGTATTTCCAAGGCTTACTGACCCTTGCAAAATCATGTCTCCAATACCCAAAGACATAAAGCCAACTAGCACAGTTCTGGGATCTTGATTGACTCAATGTTGTCTATAAGAAAGCGCTGGTTTCTGAATCTTCACAACGCCTCCTCCCACATCTGAGCTCTACTCTTTTCTCTTAAGATGACCTGATGTTGTTTGGCATGGCTTATGCATACCTCTGGGTCTGACTTGAGGGATCAAAGGAAAGAAAATAAATGAATTTGATTGAAGCCTACACAGAGAAAAAAAAAACTCAAGGCTGTCACTCCTATCTGTTCATATATATGAAACATTAGATTTAAGATCTGTGAGAAGTCTTAGTCTTTAGGGAAAAAACAAGTGCTAATCTTACAGATGAACACACAGATTGGTGAGGAAGAGTAACAGGTTATAATCTTGCACTAACAATAGGAGCTGATGGGGTCACTAGAACCCAAGCCCTAGTGCCCCCGTGTCCAGGCAAGCAGCTTGGTCTATGTGTCAGGTAACTCCCCCAGAGTCCACCCTTCCCTACCCTCCCACTGAAACAACAACTGCCTCAAACGCTACCCAGTCACGTAGTTTCTATGGGTAAATGAGTGAACTTAAAATAGTGTTTCACATTATTCTCTTTGGTTGCTGTTGTTAAAGATTTCATTGTGGTTTTCTTTTCCTACTACAAAACCAATTTATGCTAATTGACATACGTGTACACGCATGTATAGAGGAAAACAAAAACCTAACAATTCTATGAACCTGTAATCTGCTGTTGACACATCACAACAGCTTATTTCTTACCTTATTTTTACTTCTGGCTACTAGCTAGAAAAATCACAGACACACACACACACACACACACACACACACACACACACACACACACACCCCTCTGGTTTTCCTTAACAATCTCTCTCCCCCTCGGTCTCTTCCTTCCATCCTCTCCTCTGGGGGGAGTGGTTTCGTTGGGTCAGGTATTGGCAAATAAAAGCAGAAGGAAAGGTTCCATCAAATTAGCGCATGGTCAGCTTCACCTTCCTCATGCTCTTGCCTCTGGAACCACAATTCCTGCCACTTATCCAATGAGGGATACAACGAAGGGTCCTCCTCACCTTCCTCTAAGCTCCCCTTCCTCTGTGATTACTGCGGCTACCATGACTTCACAAAACGAAACCAAAGGGCGACCCTCTGCCCCAACCAGATGACCGAGGGCAGCGTTTCTTAGCATGATCCACCAACCACCTGCTCCCCAGTCACCTGAACTGTGGTTGAAAATGCAAACTCCCGCACATACGCCCCTGCCCAGGTCTACTGACTCTGAACCTCTAGGGATGGGGCTCAGACATCCTCATTTTTAGCAAGCTTTTAGGGTGCTTCCCCTGTATTACTGAGTTTGAAAACCACTGTAGTCTTTTATCGCCTCTGAATCATTGAAATCCTCTGCTTCAAGTTTGCTCCGCTTGGCTGTGCCTTTTCCATATTTGCCGCTCCACACTAGAGCAAGGGAGACGGAGAGCTTTCTCTCCCTCATTCGGAGACCAAAATGAATCCCAGTTCTTCCAAGAAGCAGCTTTTCCAGAAAGAAAAGGACGTCACTATCCTTTGCCTTCCCATCCCTTAACATTGCCTCCTCCCACTACGAGTAGGACTCCAAGCTTCAAATCTTTTCAGTATCAAGTTCAACTACCTCCCATAAGTCACTTCCTCTCTATAGAAGACTGTTGTTGGCAGCAGCCTGTGAATTTCTAGAAAAAGACAGTAACCATTTTGAAGAGTTATAAAGTTCCAAGTACATAAAGGCTGGATGTTACACGATTAGGATACGAAGTTGTGAGTAAACAGCTCCTTTCAAATGTGAACATGGAAAGGTCTATCTCCTAAACTTTGGTGGATAATTACTTTCCAGCTGCATTAGCTTGATGAGAAGTATCAATAGGCTATGAAATGCTGCTCACCCTGTGAACCATTTCAAAGAATGAAGGTCGTCATAAAACTGAAGACAAAGCAAATGAATAAGTGAAGGAGGAGGAGGGGAAGAGGGAAGGGGGCTTCCGAAGATCAGCAATTCTCTTTCTCCACTCAGGAAGGCGTGGCTAGGATTGCTGATTAAATGCCTTAAGTTTGGCCCTCTCTCGAGCCCGTAGATATCTTGTTTTTTGCACTGGCTCCTATCAGTCGCTGGCAACTTCCTGGGTTCTGCACGTAAGTGCGGAATGCCATACAGTAAATTAAGCCTTCTGCTGTCAGAGCTGGAAATAGGAGGGGAGTAGAAAAATAGCTTGATCTCAAATGATTTTTATTGGCTTCATTTACATCCTGTTTAAGGTCTTCTGAGTGGCTCAAGGTGTCTTATCTCTGGCTACCAGGGGGTATTTTGCAGTCAAAGCAGTTAACATACTTCTCTCTCCCTCCCCTCCTATTCCTTTCCCTCAAGCTCTCTTTTTTTTTCCAAGCCATCTTATCACACCCATCTCGTCATTCTGAGGAGAACCCATACTTATCAGAAGCAGTGTGCTCTATTGTCTTTGGGGGCTCTTAGAGACAAATGAAAGTTGAAGTCAAAAGAAAATCAGTTAACCTCTCTACTCAGTTTGGAGATACTCAGGACTGTCTCACTTTTCTGAGCGCTCAACGGTATGAGAAACATTCCCCTGTAATGTACATGCGTGCAGAACAGCTGCCCCTATCAGATTAAGACGAGCAGGAACAAAGTTGCCGGGTACTAAATTGCATAAAGACGCTATCCCAGGAAGAGGAGGCTTCAATTATCTAGCAGAAAAAAAAAGCAAACAGAAACTAAAAGACAGCGAGGGCAAGTGAGAAACAGTAGTGGAGAGAGGAGGGACTTCTTTCCAGAGGCACCTGAATGCTAACCGTGCGGTCCACACAAACACTAGGTGGTTATTAGAAACGTATGCAGTACACACCTTCTCTGATAGCAGCACACACACCATTATTCAAATCTCTTCAAGAATCACACAGTCTGCCAGGGAAACCAAATATTGAGGGGCTTGATCCTTCTGTTATAAACTCTGTAGCAATAGCCCACAACCCGGGTATACCTTGGAATTGTCCGAGGAGCTTTAAAAAATACTGGGTCCCTGCTCAGACCAACTAAATCAGACTCTCTTAGGGTCGGGGGGGCCACTGGGGAAAGCAGTCAAGGTTGACAACCACTGCCTTAGACTATCAGCGGTCAATTTGCAAAATCCCATGGAAGGCAGTCTAAGAGCCAGACTCTACAAAAACAAATCCCTTTATTGTCTGGGCTCCCTACACCAGCACAGGGGGAAGTTTTCTGCATACTTTGGGTCAAATGCAATGAACCAGATTTTTTTTTTTTTTTTTTAAGTTACAGGAAGCAACACTGAACACTCCATCACTCACCATTATTCCCTGTGAAAGAGCAATACGTGAACAGTTATTAGACATCTCATCTGTGTGTTTTATATTCCTTTTAAAAATTCCCATTCCTCTTCTCCTTCATCCCCCAGCACCCCATGGGCTCCTTTATATTAGTGATAACCCCATCCTTTCACCTGCGGTGAAGGCTCTCTTAATTGTCCATTATCTTAGTGTGTCAGCACAAAGGAGCAGAGACGGAATCCTCGTCCAAACGGTTTCACCTCCCTCTCCTGAGAGTGATGCCCTTGTCAAGGCATTAAAAACACGAAAACCTGCCACTTATCAGAATTGTATTTGAATCGAACCACTGTCCTTGAAAACTGTAGGCAGGAGATGGTATCAAACAGCAGCACATTGCCAGCTCCAGTTCTACGGAGGCTGGAACAATCTACAAAGATACCATCCAAACTTTGCCATGCATCCCTCATAATGGAATTACAGGTAACAATGAAAACATGTTCCCTGATTTTTTTAAGTGTTAAATACAAAGGAATTCCTGGATCAGATTGCTCACGAAGGCAAAGTTAACAGTTCCAAGCCCTAGGACGCCTTTGACTGTAAACTCACGGAGGAACCAAACCATAAAACCCTTCTAATTACTCCAGGCCTCCGATTCTTACAAACGTAAGTCAAGGCTATGAAAACGTTACATTTATCTTGTTATAATGAGGGGGGGAAATGAGCACATCTTTAGTGATCCTATGGACAGATTCGAAAACAAAGCACGTTCTAGATAGCCTCTAAACACAAAAATGAAAGAGAAAAAAATACATTATTTTCAAGTATTCACGTCATTTTGTGTGATGTACATTTCTCTGTATTTCCTTGCCACTTTTGGTATTTCTTCCGTACTCAATCCAAACCCATACTGCCTTAGGAAGAAAAACAAGAATGTATGCGTGCTTTTAACAAGTAAACAAGTGTACGAATTAATTCAGAGAACAGTAATTTTGAAAATTTTCTGTATTTAATGTGCACTGCAGTTAAACTACTTTTTCTGTACAAATTAATTTACTGCATCAGTGATCGATGTTTATGTTTAGGCAATTTTATTTCTCAGTATGGTAAAATTAGACCTAATAGTTGCAACCTGTTATGTCCAATCTGTCACTGAAATTCAAATTGCCTTTTTCCTATTATTCAAGGAGCAATTTGGAGGAATTAAAGCCATCTAAAAACGGAAGACAAACAATTCTCTGTAAGGACTCAATAGTCTGTGTCATCAACCAAATCCATACCCCAGTGATCTCTCCAAAGCAGGTTCTTTCCATGTGGTTTTTCTGAGGTTCTCAAACTTTCATGTCTGCCAAGCCATACAGGAGGAAATTTAAGGATAAACTAAAAATTGTGTCCTAACAATGTTCAGCCTTCGAGAGAAGTAACCTAAAATTCGAAGATTTTGTTGTTGACTCCAAAATACCAGCTACAACCTAAAATACTAAACCCCAACCTTCATAGCTAGTATATGTGCCACATCCTATTTTTCCTTTGGCTTTATCTACAAATATGTTCTTTAGTTTTTTTGTTTTTTTTTTTTCTTGCAAAATAAGTTTAATTCACAATTTTCTTTCTTACTGGGGCAGATTCAGTGACTGAGATGCCTAAGATTTAAAGTTTGCAGCGATGGAAGTTCGGATTGGGAAGAGGCCTACTTTACAAACAATTTCCGTTTTGCTTGGTTTTTCTCATTGCTTAGTTACAGGTTTGACCCTACGTAGTGGTTAATGCTTCTCTATTCTCTGAATGCAAATGATGTGTCTAAATGGAGATGCTGGGAGGGGACACACTAAAAACTGGGGCAAAGCTATCAGGGCCCTCACCTGTGAGAGACAGGAAGACCTCTAATCAGGATCCAAGTATAAGGTGACACAATCATATTGGGTCCAATATTCTATACCATCATCTTACAATATGCTCTCAGTAGATTTTTGGTTTCTTCAACAGAAGGGCCCCAAATCAATTGTTAAGATAATCATCACTAGGTATAAGAGAATTGCTGAAAATATTTCTTTGGTAACACCCCCTAACTGCCATCTTCGACTCCCTAACCCACCTTCCCCAAAAGAGTTTCTGTTGATTATAGGGACATTACACTTAGATTTGGGGATGCTTCATCGTGATGGGATAACCTCAGTTTTCTTGTATGGTTGAGTTTCTACATTGTCAGTGAAAGCCTGACAATTTCTATCAAGCCAACCAACTTTTTAGCTTCACAGTGACCAATGCCTAGTTTGAATTTCTTCTTGCTCACCTCTTTCTGGGCTGAAACAGCTAAATGAAATGATAGTCCTGCCTCAGTTTAAGCCTACTTAATGTCACATGTGGCCTCAGCCTATATGCTATTCACTAGTCTCCAGGGAATACCAGCTTTGCCTCCCAACTCCCACCCCAGACAGGGCAAAGGAGAAAAACCCCAAGGAACTCTTCCTGCACTGACACATTTACACACAGCTTTCTCTCTAGATGGAGATAAGAGGACACAATCAAAAGGAGTAATTATTCGTTCAGAACTACATAACAAAACTCAGTCATTCTATATCAGCAGATCTAGTACTGAAATAAATGAAGTAAAACTAACATGAATATCTTTCCTTTGCTTGCTTTCTCTCTCTCTTTTTAACTTTTCCATGATCACTTTTTCTAAGACAAACTCACTTCCTCAGACAATTGCTTAGATCATCAAGCTGATGAGTGATTTTACTTCGAGGCAGGACTGATTAATGTGGATTATGCAACTGATTAATACTGTCACTACAGCACACATCCAAGTGAGCTGAGTGTCTCGTTTTCAAATTTTTTAAAAAAATTATTGAAATGGGTTCTAATTAATGTGACTTGGTCTTCTTAAGTTTGGAGAACATCATCATAATGTGAAATTGAGGATTTTTTTTTAATTAATTAATTTACTTATGGCTGTGTTGGGTCCTCGTTTCCGCGCGAGGGCTTTCTCTAGTTGTGGCAAGCAGGGGCCACTCTTCATCGCGGTGCGCGGGCCTCTCCCTAATCATGGCCTCTCCCGTTGTGGAGCACAGGCTCCAGATGCGCAGGCTCAGTAACTGTGGCTCACGGGCCCAGTTGCTCCGCGGCATGTGGGATCCTCCCAGACCAGGGCTCAAACCCGTGTCCCCTGCATTGGCAGGCAGACTCTCAACAACCGCGCCACCAGGGAAGCCCTGAAATTGAGGATTTATCTGTCCTCTTTTGGCTTTCTCGCTACCGAAGAACTAAGAAAGAACAAATGAAGACTGAACATATTGATATACAGCATTTCAAAATTCAGGGCTATGATAGTAAGAATCTATTGTTCACCTACAGAAATGCTTTGACTTCAAAATGCCAAACTTGTAAATGTTGTAGATGAATGAACTCCACCTTCTCATGCTCCACCAGTGGTGGGAGTCCTCACGACGGTCCACTAACACACGACAAGTCTCCTTTCCTCCCAACAGCGATGAACAGAGGTCATTACATCCATCCCACCCTCTAGCAACACCTCCCGGGTACCCCAGCATCACACTTGCCCTGACAGTGCAGAAGTCTTCCTGCTGTCAACTTCCCCAGAGAAGTTCAAATACTTAAGTGTGTGCACACGCACGCACACGCACACACACACACACACACACACACTCACTTTTCTATCTGCCCCACTTCCTGTGTACTTATGGCTACTCCTTCTATACCAAGCCTGGCATTTCCAGAAGCCTGAGCCCTCAGAGACTCTGACCTCCACAGCTTCTGCTCAGCCACTCTCTGGGACAGAAGCCACTGGTGCTCAAAATCCTGGCCCTCACAAGAGTTCCTGGCCTCTTGTGCCCCTCCTGTTCTACAGGAGCCAGGGAATGCTCTACTCCCAGAGCTTATGAAACACAGGAAAAGGGACCAGGAGTCCCTGCTCCTGCAGGGAATCCTGGAGAAATGCGAGTCTGGCTTCCTCAGTGAAGACTCAGAATTCAGATTCCCACTGAAACAATGCTTATGGCTTATTGTTCAATTCACTGTTTAGTTATGAGCATCCTCTCGCACAAGCCAGAGATACCTTTAAGAGAACAACCAAAGGCAATCCCTCTAAGAGGATAAATTCCAAAAGGTACCCTCCTTATAGAAGAACTACAAAAAGTGTCCCTTCCACGGGTTGACTGCAAGCGCTGCTGGATTTCTGTCCCTTCACTCTGCTTTTGGGACCTTTGTGACATTCACAAACTGTATGTGTGATTCTTTACTGTAAACCTCACATGTTTTTTAAAAAATGGGCTAAACCGAAGAACCTAATCCCCATTTACTGCATGTTCCGTTGGAAAACGTGTGACGAATTCCATTGGGAACCACTGATAAACTTTTGGTGATTTTGAAAACTGCAGAAAACAAATGAATTGCCTTTGCTCGAGCCAGTCTTTATTGATTGCATTATCTCAAGTATGCCAAGTTGTTTGGTCTCAGCATGTCTCTTCTGAAAAGAGAATTTTTTAAAATTCCATTAATTTTATTGTGGGTCATCAGTGAATACTTTTTTTTTTTTTTTTGCGTTACGTGGGCCTCTCACTGTTGTGGCCTCTCCCATTGCGGAGCACAGGCTCCGGACGCGCAGGCTCAGCGGCCATGGCTCATGGGCCCAGCCGCTCCGCGGCATGTGGGATCCTCCCAGACCGGGGCACGAACCCGTGTCCCCTGCATCGGCAGGAGGACTCTCAACCACTGCGCCACCAGGGAAGCCCAGTGAATACTTTTTATAATGCATAATTCCTTGACGATGTATCTTTGAGCTAATCTTTTTTTGTCCTAAGCTTCCTACATTCACTCTGCAGATGGGAGAGGTGGCTTAGTTGAGGGAAAACAGTCTCAATTATTCTCCTAACTCATTCGAGTCTACTTATTCGTGCTTTCAACCATTCATCCATCAAACGGACATGTGCTAGGCACTGAGATTTAAAGGTATACAAAATGCCATCTTTACCCACTCTTGGTTATGGGTAACCAATAGCTCCTGGTACAGAGCTATTTAAAACGTACATCTGTTTTTTAAAGGTGTGCGCTCTTTATGAAAAAGACTTTGTATTAAATGAGTCTGTTGCTCAAAAGCTAATACACTTCATTCATATTTTGTGAATATTCATAAAGTTCCTTAGTATAAGAACATAGAATGTAACACCACAACCAATTATAGGGGTAGATTAACTTTGTAAGATAGACAAGAATCATTCTCTTTTTTAGATTTATGTTTTCTTTTATCCTGTTTTTTTTTTCTCCAGCTAATGTGTAGGCTATATTTTATATTGTTATGAACAAAGATTTATCAAAGCCCCTAAATGAAGCTACTATTGTTAAGACTATAATAATTAAGTAAAAGTTATTCAGTCCCATCCGCTTGGGGTTATGGCATTTGCATTAGTCTTCTTGCTACCATCCCTCTGCCATCTCTTAAAAGCATGTTTTGCTTTCTGGTGAATTTCCCAACCTTCTCTCTTATTAGCATGTTACCTCAGAGTGAGTTCAACATGAGCGTTGATTTCTTCCCCCACCTAAGAGAGGATTTTGTTCAATTATCACTGACGTTTTCTCTCTCCCCTTTGTCACCTCTCTTGCCCAAAGTCTTGACCATATCCTTTCCTGTGGCTGTGGTCACATGACCTTCTTCTGCCTGCCATTCCAGGGAAGGGTTTCTGTAGTGCCGCTCATTCCGTGGGCCTTCCTATTTGACAATGCTCACTAATTCTCAGCCTACTTCTTCTTTCACCTAATTTTCATTTGGACAAAGGTAATTTTGAGGCCCATCAAATGAAGTAGGGGATAAATTTTCAGGTGTGTCCTGTCAGTCTCGCTCTTCTGATCCACTCATAAACTTCACAATGATATCCTGAGTACCTAGTTATGGGTGAGACTCTGTACCTGGCACAGTAGATACAGAGTTGACCAAGAGACTGAACAGTTCACTGACTAATAAAATGGGGGAGGCACACATGTAAACATACAATTACAACACAGTGGGATCAGGAACGGAACGGAAGCCTCGACAGAACTACTGCGGGTGCTCCGTGGAGGAAGTGCCAACTACATCTCGGAGGATATAGAAAGGCCACCCAAGGATTTGTTGAGCTGGACCCTAAAAAAATAATCAGTAGTTTTCCAGGTATAGAAAAGTTCATTCCAGGCAGAATTGTACATACATCCAGAATCGTATGTACAAAAGCAAAAACTGTGTTATCAGGGAGCCAATACTGGTGTCAAATGACTAGATAGAAGAACTCAGACTTGGCTGTGCATTAAAATCACCTGGAGATATTTAAAAAAAAAACACCTGATGCCTGTATCCCATCGCCCAGAAATTCTAATTATATTGGGCTGGGGATGAGGTTTAGATCAGTATTTTTTAAAGTTTCTTAGGGGATGTTAACAGGCAGCCAGGATCCGGACTAGAGCATAGAGTTTGTGGGAAGAAGTGGCAGAAGACATTGCTCCATACAGAGCCAGGACCCAGCTCATGACAGACTTGCCTATCAAGCTAAGAGCCTGGAGTTGATTTGGAAGCACAGACAGCTGTGAAAGGACTTTAGCCATCGGAGATGGGACTCCATCAGAGCCCTCTGGATTGGGAGGGACTGGACGAAGGCAAGAGTCAGGGAGTATACTTCTGAGGCTATGGCAACGGCCCAGGTAAGAGATGGAAAAACCAAATCCAAAAAACTAGCCCTGGTGATAGAGTGGAGGGGATGCATTCACTTGTTTAGAAAAAGACATCCAAAAGATTCAGTGACTAATCGTGCATGATTAGTGAAGGAGAAATCCCTGTGTTGTCTATTCCTCCTAATTCCCCGCCATTTATCCTGCTATTGTCACTACATGACTGGTTAGTTCAACTGACTGCAAGAAGGATAAGGTCATAGTTTCGAACCCCATTTGTAAGAAACAGCTGTACTCCATTTCAGTGTCACAGACTTCCTTTCTAATTAAAGCCAGCTATCTTGAAACTGTACACACACATGCACACACACACACACACACACACACACACACACACACACACATGCACGTGTCAAAGGGAGGTCAAAAGAAGACTCTAGCTGGTTAGATTAGAACAAAGTAGTCACCCCTATAAAAAGTAGGGAGCTTTACATGTATGTCCTACTGATGCAAGGTCAACAACAACAAGTTTGAACCTAAAATACAGTATATGCCAATGAAACACTGTCTAGTAAGAATACAGGCAAAAATGACAACTACAGAATACTGAAGCACGAACAGTTCAATTCTGTGTTAACATCCCTCCTTTCTGTCCTGGATCTTCTGGAAAAGTCTTTGCAATAAGGAATGTATACTGTGATGTTATCAATTATGTAGTGGCCATTTTAAAATGTAAACTTCTCCATCTGGACTTTTAGGGAAAGATAACTTTATGGTTTTCTAAATAATCTGAGTTCAGGAACTTCCCTGGCGGTCCAGTGGTTAAGACTCCATCTTCCAATGCAGGGGGCATGGGTTTGATGGGGCGAGGAACTAAGATCTCGCATTACGCAAGGTGTGGCCAAAAATTAAAAAACAAACAAAGTTATAAAAATGAAGCAAAAAATAATAGAAATAAATAATTTGAGTGAGCACAGATTTTTTTGGAAAGCCATACTGATATCCACAACAATCTCTTTATACTGTATACTTTTCTAATTTTAACTAGATAAAGAACTTTGAGGAATTCCCTGTCGGTCCAGTGGTTAGGGCTCTGAGCTTCTACTGCAGGGGGCATGGGTTCAATCCTTGGTAGGGGAACTAAGATCCCGCACGCTGCGTGGCAAAAAAAATAATTAATTAATTTTAAAAATAAAATAAAATAAAAGGGCAAACTTTGTGTTAAAAAAAAGAACTCTGTATAACCTTTACATACCTCTCCCACTTACTTACTCCAATAATTAGCCATTAATAACAGAGTATAAATATGTAAGGTCCCATGGGCATTGGCACACGTCCACAAATTTTCTTCTGTCTTATATGGATAATGTTACAAGTGTTACAAGCGTTCTTTAAAATCCAACTTATAATCACCAACACTTATTGAACACCTACTAAATGCTTAATTTACATTAAGCTTAATTTAAATTAATCAATATATTTTAGGAGGGTCTGGCAAACTAGGCTTGCAAGCTAAATGCATCTGTTTTTGTACATAAAGTTTTACTGGAACACAACCATATTCATACATTTACATAGGAGCATGAGTTGCCCAATATGGCAGAGGTGACTACTTGTGACAGAAGCCTTAATGGCCCACAGAACCTAAAATAATGACTACCTTGACTTTTACAGTTAAAGTCTGCCAGCCCCTGTATTATAGCATTGTCCTTAAAATGTATTGACCACCCTCTCTCATATACTAAGAAGAAATATTTATGACATCATATTTCTTTGCTCTTGCCATCTGCTGTCTTTGCAGAAATAAAAGAATTAGAGCCTGCCTAAAACTGACTGAAATATCACACTTTGGGGTAGGGGTAGGGTGTAGAGGCTGGTAATTACATTCTGAAACAAACTATATTCTAACTCTGACTACATAAATTTAACTCTGCGGATGACTGTTAAGGGATTTCATCCTTCAGTCATTTTCCATTTGGCCATTGCTCTTTTAGTTACGTATTCCATTAATCCTTCTTCCTACTAAGCAAGTCTTTGCTTCTAGAATCTATTGTAGAATTGTGACTGGGTAGCCAAAAATAGTCACCCCTCAGCTTTCAGCAAGTATCCAATACCAGATATGTAAATTATCATTGGAGATTTGTTTGCCAGATTCTACTGTGGAACGGATCTGAAGTAAGCTATTTTTCCCTATTTGGGGCCCCGCTTCTTTAAAACTGTGGTACTTTAAAGTTAGTCAGCATCTGTTCCTTTCACTCCCATAAGAATGACCACTATATGCCTTCAGCAAAGACTGTAACAATCTTTCACCTATTGGCCTTAGAGATTAATGTCTGTGTGCGTGCCAGATTCTTCAGAAACTAGCTGCCAAACATGTTATCTTCTAAACAGTGAGCTCTGATCTTATCACTCCCTTCTGTAAAATGCCCTGGCATTCAGGAAACCATGCTGTTGATATGTGAATTATACAAATTTTACAGGCTTTGATTTTGATTTCCCTCAAACACCATAATTTCCATGCCCTATTCCAATAGCGATTGTTTGGCCATCTTGAAATTTAAGGCGAGGCGTCTTAGGCAGAAATCATTGTACTTCCATTTGGTTAAAAGTAATTATGAGAGTAAGGGATTCTTAAGTGAAAAGTTCAAAGAAGGTATTAAATATGAAAATATACTGTACGAAATGTTAAATTTTAGATTTGCAAATATTCGTGTTTGATGTCATGTAAACCAAACATGACATAACTGAGGTTTTTTTTTCTTCTACTTGGATCTTCTGGAAGGAGGAGGGTAAATATAAAACTATTTTGAATATAGGACTTTAAAAGGACCTAACTGCTCCCAGTGCTACAGATTTTAATTCTATATTGCAGTTTCATAGAGGGGAAAATGTCGGTTTGCTTTGAACTATTAGGAATAGCAATGCTTGGTCAAAAGGAAACAATAGCATTTGATGGAACTGGCTTTTCTTCCCCCCTTTCCATTTCTATTTGCCAGAACGCCCAATCTGCTTTTTATGTAAAACCTCAGATGTCTTCTTATTAATCAAGATTCTAATACATTCCAGATGAATAAACAACTTCAGCACTGCAGCACGTACCACTCTTCTTAAACCCAGGATTTATTAGAGTCACCCTTTCCAAGATCTCTTAACTAAAAAAAGATGGTTTATTGTTCCTATTTCTACAGCAAGGGCCTAATAAATGCACTAAAACTATGCCTTTGTCCCTTTGCGATACAATATTCAAAGAGATTTTTTTCAGCCCTACAGTGTAACATTATCCAAATCCTTTGAAACCCTAAGTAGTTTGTGCAAACTCAATCATCCGTATACGGAAATCATAGACAATCAATACAAACGCAATATGTTAGTGATGACATTAGAGAAACGATGTCCCAGAATTCTTTGCAGCACGCAACAGAACATTGAATATTCACTATATGGTCCAAAGTGGCAGCCGAAACATAAAGCTCTAATTAAAAAGCACTCTTTGGTGAATAGCTAAATATTTTGCTTTTTAACTTTTCCTTATACAAGGAATAATTCAGGGAAAATTATCTACACACATGGTATTGATTAGCTCAGGGCTGTGATTTCTCTGATTTCACACTGTTGATATTTCAGTGGGAGTTTACCATGTAATTTAACCAATCAAAACATGTTCAAGTATTGATATTTAAAAATTAAATTCCACTCAACAATCATGATTTTATGTATTTTTACTTGTACCATTTTCAGGCTAGAGGAAAATAGGTCTTTCTCTATGTAATCAAAAGAAAACAGGACAGGGAAGTAATAATAAGGTGTAAAAGCACATATTATCCCATTGTATGAGGCTAATAGCTTTTGTATAGCATCAGTACCCTTCTTACTGCTCGCGGCTTACTAATGTTCTTACTAGTACTGGACTCCTAAGGGTGGCTCTATAAATAAGGCATTTATATGGAAAACTAGGAAAAAATGAAAGGTTAAAATATTAACATACCAAACTCATTTTTAATTAAAGAAATAAAAAAGCCCAGTCTTTAGGGGGTTTGGGAAAATAAGGTAGTCAAATGAGACCAATTAACTTCATTAGCTTCTGCAAATACCTAGTTTTCTAACACATTGCTATTTTTCCATCTGCTCCACAGTTAAAATGTGTCTACAAATTAACACTTTATTTATGATACAGGTTCTGATTCATAAAAATTCACATATTATACAAAGGTCTAATACTTCATGGAAAAATACAGAGGACTGCATTGCAACTTATTTACCAATATATATATTTTTTTCTTGAACAAAGCAACGTGGATCACAAAGTACCATATACTAGAAAATGACCTTCCAGTCATTTCTGTCTTTAAGACAAGGTGTTTTCCCTGGATACATCTGAAGAAGACAAAATTGCTTCTCTTCTGTTCTCTTTTCTTTATTCTCATAGCAAACAGCATAGGAGCTTCTTTTTCAGCGTCTTATAAAGTTCTCGCCACTTTGGCCTGACATTCCCATTAACTTCAAACCCCACAGCACATCCATAATGTACTTGAAATGCTTTATATCTGAGTTTTAAATGCTGTGCAAGTGCCCGTGCTTCCTACTAGCTTAAACAGCAGAGCAGAGCTTTCAAAATATGTTGCAAGGATAAACAAAAATCAGCGTGGGGAAAAGGGGGTGTGCTGATTCCATTTTGAGCATTTATAAAAACCTGATCCGTAAGACAAACTGACTTTCTTAACACAGTATTTACTGTCATTTGACTGCTCCTGAGCTGAGAACAACAGGCACTTTTATAAGTGGACTCGGGAGTTATTTAATTTCACTTTAACTTCTGTAAGTGAGTCTTTATCCCTTGCTGACATGCCATTTTATTATTTTATTATTTACAGCAGTACTTGCTCATAAATCAAATCCATAGACCTCTTATGATAACAGGAAAACACTTACAAAAAGTCAGAAAAGAACTTTCCTTTTGAACCCAATAATTCCAAGAAGCTATATTTCTACAAATTACTATGTTGGTCCCTGGCATCGGCCCTTTCTGAGTGGGCCCCTCATAGCTGAAGTATAAATTACCACTCTATTTCCATTTCTTAGCACTACCAAATTCTTGAGACATTAGTGATCTTGAAGGCAGGATATCATGTTCAGAACTGGGGGAAACAATTAGGACTTAAAAGCAGTAGACTTATGACTTTTGTGACACTGATTTTACCTTCTCTGTAGCAAAACTGAGTATATTTTCCCTTCCTCATCAACTTCAAAAAAGTTAGGGTGCTCAAAGATGTCTATATATAGTACTTGGGATTTTAACTTTTTTAAAAATGAAAAGATGCCATATGTCACGGGCAAAGGCATGTTTCTGTTTAGATTTTGTTCTTCCAAAGTAACGTATTTGCCAATATGCCACGAAACTGTCTTAAGTCAAAGTTAAACTGATCCAGCATTTCGGATACTAAAAATAATGTGGCTAATAAGGAATGATCAGCAAATAATTTGCTCAGATCCTCTAAAGGAATACAGATCCTCTAAAAAAGTAGGAAATCCTCTAAAAGGTAGGAAATCAGTATTGAGGGCACCACAGGGCACGGTATTGGCTTGGACTACACCTCCAAAGAGTTCAATAGCACATGTGTAGGACAGCGATTTTCAAGCACCTTACGCTTCTCTTTGGCTAGTTTTCACACATAACATGAACTCAAATCCTCGCTCTGCCTCTTTAGTTACTTTGACTGTGTGGTGGTCCAGAAATCTATTCACATGGTATGACAGTATCACAGAAAGAAGCAGACGTTTACAGCTGGAAGCAGCATCACCAATCAGCTTGTTCAGCACACGTTTTTCAGCCCAGAGGAATTAAATTCTTTACCTGAAGTCCCATAATCATAATTGACGCGCTTCATTTTGGGTTCTAGAGTCTATGTCTACTTCACCAGCAGACGTGGACAGTGGTGAATAACTGTGGGACTGGAAGGGCTGTCTGCACCATGCAACCAAATCAATAAAGCGATGTAAATGCAACAGAAGTAATTCAGTACTGATATGTACTTATTTCGTCTTAAAGATGAAAACATGTACCCTACCTAAATTAATGTGTTTCAAATCCCATCTTGAAGGGCCGAACAAAATCAAACAGGTAGAAGATGTTCCCTGGTAATATAATAGCAGTATATCCATCAGCTTGCACCCAGACAGCTGTCCGTAACTTCTTAATCGAAGTCTCACTTACCTATAGCCTGATTCTTATAAAACCAATTAAGCTTCTTCTTGGCAGATGCTGGTGGATCTGTGGTTGTGGATAATTTATAGGTTTTTCTCCCTGATAATTTACATTTGGATCGAGAGGTACTTTCTACAAACCCAATCTGAATGAATACGGTGTTCCTGTCTCCCAACTTTCCCTGTACCCCCAAGCAGTGGATCTGAGCCTGGAGCTCTCAGAGACACCAAAGAAAGAAGCAAAATAAGAAGTGGAATGGACCTGTTCTACACACCAGTATCCCATTGTAAAAATGGACTTTTCTTTGAATCTTAATTGATACCAGCTGTTTTCTGCTGGGGGCGGGTGCAGCTTGTTTGATTACAGACCTTTGTCGCTGGATTTCTTCCCCACTCTCCCCTTTCTTTTCATATGGAGACCCCTGCACTTATATAATGGAGTGGCGCCACCCTTAAGAAAGAGGCTGAGAGGAATGAACTCCCAACAGTGAAAACCCCCAGCAAATGTTATGCAAATTTATTATGAATCAAGCCAGAAGTATACATTTACTACATTGTGGCAAGCCTATAAAATAGCAATTTGTCTTACTGTATGTGCCATTTTAATGTATTCCAAACCGTGGGTATTGTCTACTTCTGTTAGCCAGATCATTCAAACTTTTAAGGGCAAAGTAAATATAAAGCATTGCCTTTTTCATAATATGCAGTCAGGGTGTCTGCTTTTCTTGCTTTCACCCCCAGTGTGGTCCAGGAACACATAATTGCTGCTTTTACTCTAGTTGTCTGATCATTACACAGAGCATGAACCTGTTTGCCATTACTTAACATTTTACAATCATTTTTGTAACAGCTACTTTCACTATTCTGGAAACAATTGTGACTTTTAGTAGTTAATGGGTTATAGCTCTTTGTATACAGAGTAAAAAGGAAGGTGGAAAGTTTAACAATTTTTCTTCAAATTTGTATAAAGCTGCAACCGCCTATCACAAAACTACCAATAAAATCTCTCCCTAAGAATGTATACAGTGCTCTTGGGTTTTTATTTTTGCAGATTAAAAAAAAATGTATTTATATATACCCTTTCCCTGCCATTTGACTTCTGATACAAACCAAGTAAATATTTCAATCTACATGTCATTCATATGCAATATTAAGAACGATTTGCTTCCTTCACTCATTCATTCAACAAACACCTCCTGAATGCCTATTACCTACAAGACACTGTGATAGATGCTCAGAAGATACAAAGATGAGAATGACTCCGTCCTCATTCTCAAGGATCATAATACACTATAAGCTCAAAATTTAGTCAAGTTAACCATACATTCCAGCAATGCCATTTCTGGGCATAGACTCAAAAGAACTAAAAGCAGGGTCTGGAAGAGATGCTTGCACACGCACGTTCATTGCAGTATCCCTCACAATAGCCAAGAGGTGGAAGCAACCTAAATGTCTATCAACAAATGAACGGATAAAGGAAATGTGGTATACATATACAATGGAATATTATTCAGTCTTTAACAAGGAGAAAAGTGTGCAATATGCTCCACCACGGATGAATCTCGAGGACATTACGCTAAGTGAAAATAAGCCAGTGACGAAAGGACAAATATTTTATGATTCCACTTGAAAACACTTTCCAAGTTGTCAGAGATGCTTGTAGATGAGCACCTGCCTGTTTCAAAATTCTTTGTATTGCTTCTAACCAGAACTGATGATGAATATGGGGCACCTAGAGCGGTCAAGTTACAGACACAGAAAGCAGAGGGGTGGCTGCCAGGGGCTGGGGGGAGGGGGAGGGGGAGTAGTTGTTTAATGGCCATTGAGTTTCAGTTTTTGCAAGATGAAAAGAGCCCTGGAGATTGGCTGCTCAACAATGTGAATGTACACTGCTGACCTGTACACTTAAAAATGGTTAAGATAGTAACATTTTATGTCATGTATACTTTACCACAGGTAATTTTTTTTTTAATTTAGCAGAGTTGAAAAACATATGCAACTATGATGCAAAGAAAACCATATGTGCCTTAAAAGAAGCCCAGGGGATGGGCTTCCCTGGTGGCACAGTGGTTGAGAGTCCGCCTGCCGATGCAGAGGACACGGGTTCGTGCCCCGGTCTGGGAGGGTCCCGCGTGCCGCGGAGCGGCTGGGCCCGTGAGCCATGGCCGCTGAGCCTGCGCGTCCGGAGCCTGTGCTCCACAGAGGGAGAGGCCACAACAGTGAGAGGCCCGTGTACCGCAAAAAAAAAAAAAAAAAAAAAAAAAGCAGCCCAGTGGAAATTCAAAGATGGAACAGACTATGTCAGGTTGGTTTCAACCTGTGCAGCTGCTTTCAAAGTGGAGCATTTCAGACGGGCTTCTGAGAGAAGTAGGGTTTCTGAGTCTACCCTTGAGACTTGAACAGCTGCAAAGAGGCTCCCTACAGGGGCAAAGTGCAGGAGGAGGATCCCAGAGGCCAGATGATGCTGAAAAGGCTCTTACTCCAGAGTCCTCTGTGGGGAAATGGGGCGATTCAGGGAAGTAGCAAGAGCAGAGGTCGGAAGGAGAGCAGTGCTGCGTGGGAAATATAAACATGAATGAAGCTGAAGGAAGAGAACCGAGCTCACGGATGGTGGAACAAGGTATACAGAATCTCAGAGAAAGGCAGGTGGTCAAATGTTTCAGAAATATTGAGCATGCCATTGGGTTGAGTTCAGAAGGCGGCCATGGGAAAGATGCTTTCCTAGAGGCACCACAGATATAGTTTTTTTTTGAAAGGAACGTTCTGGGTGAACTAATAAAAAGCCCAAGGAAAGACACAGTGATGAGAAAAGACTGCTAAGAAATGAGGCTGAAGAGGGAGGTTACAGGCGATCATTGGGGGAGGGGGTAGCTGCCAGGGTAAACACTTGGACTCATTGTTTTAGGAACTTCTGTTGCCTTGAGGAAAACAGAATTGATAATTAATTTAAGTAATATCTAAGTTCTTTCATTTAGCTCAAATCTATCATGATTAAAAAGATCTGTTTTCAAAAAGAGCGTTTAGTTGATATCCATTTCAGCCCATTGCTCAATTGACTTGTCAGGATGGGCTTTTAAGCTGAATGTGAGTATCAAGCCATGAGCGAGCTTTAGTAAAGAGCCCTCTGCACAACGAGGAAAGGATGCTTGGATTCAAACAACACGTCTGCCCGCAACTTCCTCTGTGATCTTAAATACATCACTTACTGTTTGAACCTTGGTTTTGCTTTCTTGGTAAAATCAGGAGGGACTACGTTTCTATTAGTGTTTTCTGTCTGGGAAGTTCTAAAATTCTATGACTGTCTCAAAGTGGAGGACTCGCTGCCTGAGAGTCAGAAATTCATTCACAAGTGATATTTTCTGCTCTCTTTGGCCTGCCAGTGACTACATTGAGCCCCCAAAGCCAATGGGAAGGCTTCCTAGGAATTTATTATATCCTGATCTAGCAGCAGTGGTTATGGAACCTTCTCTTCCCTGGAAAACACTTTCCAAGTTGCCAGAGATGCTTGTAGCTGATCAAATGTATATTTCAAAATTCTTTATATCTCTTTTAATCGGAAAGGCCGGCCCATGTTTCTGAAGAACCATGGTCTTAGAGACTTAGAAAGAAACTCATATCCCATTAGGATGGGTGCAGCCCATCAACTTCCAGTTTCTCTTAAATTTAGTTTTCTCAGTTTCCTCTTCAATATGTTGGATAAACTCTCAGAACATTAAACACATAGACACACACACACACACACACACACACACACACACTCCTTCACATTTAAAACCTAAATGTCTTTCAGTCTATGTGTTATTTGGGGCTATCTGTGTAGTATCCCCCTCTATACATATAGATTACAGATTAAATAAAGACAACTACATATTTAATTATTTATATCAAGTGCACCCTCATAATTGATAATAATAATAATATAAAGAGGTAAACAACGTCTTCCTGTTCATCACCTTCCTATTTTCTCAAAAAGTCACTTGCTTTGCTTCACGTTTAGTAGCTGTTATTGATGATAAGGTTTGGATGATACCACGGGAGAATTGCCTTTATTCCAGCAAGAGAGCATTCTCAGAATATGCCCACAGACTAATACAAAATGTACAGCTTGCCCAACATGAATTACAGTGATAGGATTAGGCCCAAAGGGAGCTATGACAACTCTCTACAAGCAACTGAAAGGTGCAAATGGCAAGGAGGGAAAAGAATTATTTAAAGAGGTCCGAGGTGTATGTGAAGAGGGATTAAATTAAGCAAAGGAAAATTCAGGTTTTATCTCAAGAAAAAAAAAAAATCCTAATGGCAATATGTTAAAAGAACAGCTTCCCGAGAAATGTGTGGGAAGCCTCAATGCTGGAGGAAATTCTAACTAAGTGAAACAACACTGGGAATAGACCATACGGAGGAATCCCATGCCAGCTAGAGGAGAGCCTGTTGACCCATCAGCTTATCTACCTTCTGCTTCCATAACCCTATGGTGTCTTCTGAAGAAAAACGAGATTTAAGACTAAGAATTACAAAAATGACCCCGGAGATAGGCCACCTCTTTATCTACAAAAGATGACCACCTATGTGGGCTTCCCAGGGACTGCCCGCCCATCTACTATAATACAATACAATAGATGAAAATGCTCTGCAGACACCAAGTACTGCTTAGGTATAAAACATTATAATAGAAATAATAGCTATCATTTACTGGCTAATTACAATGCGCCAGGCACCCTGCTACGTGCTTTACATATGTCAAGTCATCTATGCTTCACAAAAATCCATGAGGTTTTACAGATGAGGAAACTCGGGCCCCATATATGTGTGAGAGTCAGTGTGTAGTAGAAGATTTGAATCCATGCAGTTCAAATCCAGCACCTGAGCTCTCCGCTCCCAAGCTATTATCAACAACAGGGCCGCCCGCAAAGTCCACACTAAAAGTAGAGCCAGTCTATTGCTCTATCTTCCTCCCCAGCCTGGGGGTTCCGTGAGGGAGGCCTGAAAGGCAGGTTACTCCTCCTCGGGGAAGGATCAAACCATGAGCTGATTTTAAATTGGCCCATTCTAGCTAAGGTCTCAACCAAGTTTGGATTTGTAATTGAGCAGAAAAGAAACTTCTGAAGCAGCCCTTTGATTCAATTCTTGTGACCCTTGTGAAATAAACCTTCTTAAGACTGAGTTATGATATCAATTTGCTTCAATCCAACCAATATGTACACTCTTCTACACCCAAGGGGCTCATATCTAACAGGGCATCAGATTAGGTCACCCCCAAAGTAGCTGAAGAGGACACCCTGGACACAAACTTCCAGAAGCAGAGATGACTACAGGGCTGACGGGAGTAGAGTGAAAAACAAAGATGCAGAAATGGGAAAACAAAGCCAGGGGTCCAGGCAAAATAGAATCAAGACCATTCCTTCCTTCCATACGTGCACAACAGCGATTTGTTGAGTGCCTGTTATGTGCCAGGGACTGGGAACACAGCCGTCAATACAGCAGGATTTCAGACTTGATGGAGCTTACAGGGTAGTCGGAAGACAGATATTACACAACAGGTGTTCTGAGAGAACGTCGCCGTGGACACACCTAGATGTGGGCTCCGGGAAGGCCCCGCTGGAGGACCGGTCCCTTAAACAAGGAGGGAGAAGAGGTGAGAGGAAGGGGTTGACTCCAGACAGAAAGCATAGCACAGGGGAACAGGTTGGGGAGGAAAGTGCTTGGTTAGTTCAAGGAACTGTGCACAAGTGGGGCTGGAGCTAGTGGTAGGGCTGTGAATCTCGGCTCAGGCAAATGACAGAGGAAGCGTGGAGCACAGAAAGCACTCTGAAGTTCATTCTGAGAGCCTCAGGAAACTACGGAAAGTTTCTGAGCGTGAACTGATTTAGGTTCAGAGACAGTAAAACACAATGGTAAATGCCAGAGTCTTCTGGGTCAGACACATCCAGGGTTCAAATCCAAGTTCTGCCACTTATCTACTGTGTGACCATGTTAGATAAATATGCCTCATAGTTAAAATGGAAAACAGAACAAAATCAATACCTACCTCTCCTAAGGCTGGTTGGGAAGATTTAGGAAGCTGATGTTAGTAAAGTGTTTAGCACCCATCAGGGCTGCAGTCAGCACTGAGAAGGACAGGCAGCATCACGTGGAAAGGGGCTGTGCCATATGGAAGCTAGGAGCATGGAACGTGGAGGAAGACAGCCTTAGGACTTTCAACCTTTTCTTCAGAGGCTCAGCATCTTCATTTGAAAAACTCCTGGGTTTCTTTTTTTTTTTTTTTCTTTTTTTGCGGTACGAGGGCCTCTCACTGTTGTGGCCTCTCCCGTTATGGAGCACAGGCTCCGGACGCGCAGGCTCAGCGGCCATGGCTCACAGGCCCAGCCGCTCCGCGGCATGTGGGATCCTCCCGGACCGGGGCACGAACCCGCATCCCCTGCATCAGCAGGCAGACTCTCAACCACTGCACCACCAGGGAAGCCCTCCTGGGTTTCTTTTAAACATGCACTGAGAACATAGAATGTAGTATGCCTAGCACATAGTAAGTTTCCAATAAATTATAACTATTATTCCTATTGCTAAAAGTCTATCACAAAACTTTGTACTCTTTGGCATGTTTCTCAAAGAACTGGATTTCCTACAATTATCATTACTCCTGCATCGTATATATAGGTAGTGCAACTCCTCAATGCTTGAAATACTTTACCGATGCTATGTTATCTCTCCAACCTTCAAAACCCCCATGAGATTCATAGGTACAAATAAAAATATTGAAGCACATGGAGAGTAAAACTGTACAAGGAGTCTAGGAAGGAAACACAGGTCACCCGAGTTCAGCTAAAACGTAACCATTACTTTATAAATAATATATAACCATTTTTATTAGTAAGGCACAATTTCAACAGAGTGAAGTACTGAAACCTGGGAACGTTTTCTCCAGGATACATTACTAAGCAAGATTCCTCTGCTTTTGTGTGTGAGCTTCTGGCCTTCTAGAGGGTTAGTGCAGTTGTTACAGGGTAATGCAGGGGTCCGAGAGGAAGTTTGGGTCTCCGGGAATTCATCTCCAGGGTCAAGGGGAATTTGGTCCAACATTGGTTGCATCACCGTGCTTCTGCTTACTAGCAAAACAGAAACTTTGGGGCAAGTGAGTTAGTATGTTTTGTAATTAACTAAATTCTTTGCCTATTTATCAGCAGTAGCTAGAGGATGAGCTTTAAAGCTCAGCGCTCAAACCCTACTCTGAACGGCACCTTCCTTTGTGTTCCAAAGGTACCCTGTACCTCAGCATAAATGACACTGATTCCCTGCCTAATTTTTTTTTTTCTATTTAAATTTTTTTTTAACTTTGTATTTTATATTGGAGTATAGTTGGTTAACGATGTCGTGTCAGTTTCCGGTGTACAGGAAAGTGATTCAGTTATATGTATACATGTATCGATTCTTTTTCAAATTCTCTTCCCATTTAGGTTGTTACCTAATACTGAGCAGAGTTCCCTCCCTGCTTAATTTCACAGTTTTCTGCTATTCGCCATCCTCATCACACAGTATGCTTAGCGCATGGAAGGGGCCTAGTAAGGCTTTGCCTATTCAGTGCATGGCTTCATCATCTCAACTTGTCTAGTCACAACATATATTTCACTTTTCCTGCATTTATGAACAGGTAGGAGGAAAAACAAAAAAGCCAAAAGAATGTGTATGATCACCTCCTCCTTGTATCCAACCCCTCTGCCCTCCCGCCTTCTCCCAGTTTCTTCCCACCTCCCCCTCCCCTTTTCCTTCTCTCTTCTCTCCTTTTTCCCGCTCTCCCTCTCTCTATATACACACACACACATACACACACATATACATATTTACACATACACACACGTGTGTATTTTTTTTTTTACTTCTTTAAAAATTTTTTGATTTAAAAACCACTCAGCAAAGAGATCAAGCTGATGTTGTCCAGTCTCGATATGGTGGCCCCCTGACCAGGTGGGCTCTACAAGTTTGTCTCAGCAGAAGGGGCTTATAGGAAAACAGCTCTGCTGAAAGTCCTGTACCTGACAGTCAGGCCCAGAGTGGCTGACTCTGACCATAACTTATTACCCACTCCCTGCTAGGCCAAAAGACTCCAGCATTTGACCTCACCAGCACTAAAGAAAAGGAGGCAGACTTTTTCAAACAAACAGAGCAACAGACCAAACATCCCAAAACTCTTTAAGTTTTTACTAGGGTTATAAAACCCTTAGTTAAGTCAACAAACAATGAAGAGATAGTAGCACAATGGACAATAACTTTTGCCTTATAAAGAACAGACAGGACAAGAAGTCCCTATATAGTACATGTAAACAACCACTTCTGTCTGCCCACCCACCACCCCCCAGTTTTCCTCTACTCCACTCCCACATCAGGGGAGTCTTCTACACCCCCTTCCCAAAGACCTGCTCTGAAAACATCGGTGGGAATGATAGGAAACCTGGGAGCTCCGAGATAGAATGGAATGTTTTTGTTTTACAAAACAGTAACAGCTTAAGGCAGGCACCTTCCCCTGGGGTTACACATTCCTATAATAGAGCACTCCTTTCTAGGAACTCCTGTATCCCAAAATGACTTCCCTCCTAATACCGGAATGATCATTTTCCACTTTGTTACACTCCTCAAAGGCCACCAATGAGCTTATGGAAATATTAGAAGGAGATATCAGAATGGCCAAAATCAGGACACTGACAACACCAAATGCTGAGCAGGATGTGGAGCAACAGGAACTTCCACTGATTGCTGGTGGAAATGCAGAATAATCCAGCCACGGTAGAAGACAATTAGGCAGTTTCTTACACAACTAAAGATATTCTTAGCATACAATCCAGCAATCATGCTCCTTGGTATTGACCCAAAGGAGTTGAAAACAAATGTCCATACAAAACCTGTACATGGATGTTTATAGCAGTTTTATTCATAACTGCCAAATTTGAAAGCAATCGGGAAGTCCTCTACTAGGTGAATGGATGAATAAACTGTGGTATATCCAATGGAACGTTAATCACAACTAAAATGAGCTATCAAGCCATCAAAAGACATTGGGGAACCTAACTGCATATTACTAAGTGAAAGCAGCCAATCTGCAAAGGCTATACATACTGTGTGATTCAAACTATATGATACTCTTGAAACGGTAAAACTAGTAAAAAGAGACGGTAAAAACATCAGTGGTTGCCAGGGGTTGCAGGGAGGGAGGGATGAATAAAGCAGAGCACAGAGGATTTTCCGGACAGTGCAACTACTCTGCGTGACACCATAATGATGGATACGTGCCATTACACATTTGTCCAAACCCATAGAATTTACAACAGCAAGGGTGAACCCTAATGGAAATGAATGGGCTTTGGGTGATTATGATGTCAGTGGAGGTTCATCAGTTGTAACAAATGGACCACACTGTTGAGTGCTGTCGATAATGGGAGAGGCTATGCATGTATGGGGATGGGGTATACGGCAAATATCTGTACCTTCCCCTTAATTTTTCTGTAAGCCTAAAACTGCACTAAAAAAAAAAAAGTCCTAATTAAAAACAAAAAGTCTGGGAAGGTTAAGACCATATTGGTTATTCACATCTTAGCATGCATTTGCTCCAATTAGCAGTTCATTTGTTATTTGACAAATATTTACTGAATAACTACTATGATCAAAGAAAAATATAATCTCTGCCTTCATGAAGCCCATGGCTCTGAAAAGCATTAAACAAGTAATCAAAATAATTAAGTGGTAAGATTTTTGAGATGGTAAGTAAATATAAGGCAAAACAAAACCACATTGTTAACACTTAGCTAAAATAGATCAAATGGAAGGAACAGGCCGTCTGCCAGGGGCAGAGGATAAGTATAAGAAGGGGGTCCCTGAACCTCTAGAGTACAGAATGATGTAAAGGACGTCCCAGAGTGGGTTTAGGAACTTTCAAATATGCCAAGAGACCTACAGAGAGAACTAGGAGGTGGAAAAGGGCTGAGGAGGGAAGCAAAAGAAACTGCCAAGAAGGAGCATGGCTTATTTCAAACTTTCTCGGAACATCAACTTAGAGGCTCTTGGTGGGTAATTGCGAAGCGGGGAAGAGGAGGGGCGGTGGGAGAGGGATAGCAGTGTCAGAAGTGGCCGGCAAAGTATCTCCTCTTCTGTTTTGTAATCATTGGCTTGGACAATCATCAATAAACCACTACCTGGGCACTGATTTAGATTATAAGACTATTTTATGAGAAATCTCAGATCTCTTAAAACCAAGGTAAGAATGAGTCTCATGAAGCCCCAGGCCAAAAGTGTATAAATACATCCAGAATCGGAAGGTAACTTTGATATTTAAACTTAGTTCCCAGTGCCTAACACATGGGAGACACTAATTTCACCCATCTTTCAAACTACTGATTCTTACCATGATCGAATTACATGATCATAGTTACTGTGATTGAGGAGAAGAAATTCAGGTTAATAATTTTCTTAACCTATCTGCAAAACGGATTGAATAGGTTATTAGAATTTTCATTAGAATATCAAACTTATGACCGTGATACTATATTTAGAATTTAACAGAGCCAGATTTTTCCATGTAGTAAAATACTTTTATATCCAAACCGTTTTACTCTTTCCAGATAGATACCATAAAAAAAGTACTGGTATCCTCGTCATTACGATGTATATAAATCAGATCCCTGGTCCAAGCAGTTTCCAACTTTTTAAACTCTTTGGGCCTCAACTACTTCTCTGTGATATAAGCTAATACCACCTAATTTGTAGAGCTATGAGGATTAGATGAGGGGATTAGTATATTTACACCTGCTGCTTTTACTCTGTCATTTTGTTCCAACATTTTGAACATACAATGTTGAAAACAAGCATTTTTAAACAGAATTTTGTCACTACTGATGAATTTTTATCATTAAAGAATTTTGAGGAGTGAACCCAACTGAGTTGATTCAATTCCTTTATCAATTTCTTACATAGCACAAACTACTCTGTTTCCCATTTTCATTCTTATTTCACTGAAATTATTTTCACTAGGATCAACTCACTTTCATTAAAATTATATTATGATAATTTGATTCATTTATCGATTTTTGTCCATTTCAAACACCTTGTGAGTTCTCTTTTAAGATCAACATTCCCACCAAGTTCCATTTCTCTGGTTCAAATGTTGAAGATTTATATTTTGTCAAGAAGATATCATTCTTCTGTCAATTTTACTCAAAACCAGATTTGGGGGAGTGCAATTTACACCATTATCAGGTTTTATTTTTATGCTGATTATTCCTTCTAGTAATTTTCATTATTAATTAAACAAAAGCCTGGAAGTTCTGTTTATTTGTTAGCCAAATCAAGAAAATATCATCAGATATTTTGTGAGACAGAGAGTTAGATGGGAAAAAGGAAGAAGCAGAGAGGAAGAAGCTGAGGGAGGGGACAGAAATATGGACACCGTGAAAAAGAAGAAAATAATAATTATTCTGTTACACTCCTCAAAGGAAACAGTGTAGCATAAAAGAAAGGAAGCAAAACGTCTGCAGGCAGTACCTTTTTCTCAACTTTGCTGTGAACCTAAAACTGCACTAAAATAGATAGATCGATAGATAGATGATTTAAAAATAAATAAATCAAGTCTGTAGGCAAAGTCAAAGCATATGCCTGGAGACTGAACTAACGGAGGCCAAGTGTCATCAGGGGCCAAAATAAACAGCTTCATTAAGTGAGACAATAATAGTAGGTTTTATATTATTAAGTTGTTGCTGTTATTATTATTAGGTTTTTATAGGCTGTCTTCCAAAACTGTGTTGGTAAGCCAACTGTTATTCACAACATACATTTTTTGAAAAATATGAAACAAAAATCTAAACTTCAGTTAGCTTCCACCACCATTCCTGTCCCACCATCTCACACACACACACACACACATGTACACACAATAACACACAGGCACACACCGCAACTACTTGACTCCTGTTGTGCTTCACTCTCCTGTTCAAACTACTTGTCTTGGCACTGACTTTTGAGAACAGCAATGTGGGGAGAGGAGGAGAGACCAAAGAACAAGATGAAAGAGGATAATTAGATATTCACCTCTCCCTTTCTTGGACTCAGGACTGGCCCTGGGTAGGTTTTTGTTTTGTTTTGTTTTTCATTTTTATTGGAGTATAGTTGATTTACAATGCTGTGTTAGCTTCGGGTGTACAGCAAAGTAAATCAGTTATACATATACATATATCCACTCTTTTTTTCGATTATTTTCCCATATAGGCCATTACAGAGTATTGAGTACAGTTCCCTATGCTACACAATAGGTCCTTATTAGTTATCTAATATATATATATTTTATATATAGTACTGTGTATATGTCAATCCCAATCTCCCAATTTATCCCTCCCCCCAACCCCAGCCCATTACATCCTGGTAACCATAAGTTTGTTTTCTACATCTGTGACTCTATTTCTGTTTTGTAGATAAGTTCATACGTAGCCTTTTTTTTAGATTCCACATATAAGCGATATCATATGATATTTGTCTTTCTCTGCCTGACTTACTTCACTCAGTCTAGGTAGGTTTCATAACGAATGATGTTACACTGTACTTCCCCACTTTCTTTCCTGAACTTACTCATGGTTGCCTAGTTTCTCCCTCCCCACAGAGGCCTCACAGTAATCCTAAGACCCCCCTCTAGGACACTGTCCAGATTTATTCAGACACCTAGAGTTGTATGCATCAATTCTCCCCATCCACCAGCCCCTCCCGCTCGAATGCTCAGTCCCCTCAATGCAACTGATCTCCAGCTTTGGAAGGAAAGCAACCTGATTAAGTCGTTTTCCACTGATTTGTAAATGACTAACCACAATTTAGCGCTCTCAACGGCACTTTAAAAATAGCATGAATCTTAATAAATTTTAAATCCCTATAACATGTTTTAAAGATCAAAGAGTTAGAAAAGAAATTTTGACAGGTAGCCGCAATACGAGCAGGCTAGCCCGACTGGGAAGCTTCTCTTACTGCAGTTCTACACGCTCAGATGTTTAAAAGGTCAAACTTTTGTTTACAATAGTGAATGTTAGCAGCAGACACAGGAGGGCCTCTGTGATTTGTATGTAGTGAAAGGGACAGATGTGGGTATTTGAGAAGTAGCCTGGTATAGGAGTTACGAGCTTGGAATCCAGAGGCAGGTTGTCTAAGTTCAAATCCCAACTCCACCATTCACCATCTACGTGACTTTGAAAAAGTTACTTAACCTCTCTGTTCCACAGCTCCCCGATCTGTAAAGTGGAGATTATAATAATGTTAGTACCTAAATCTGGTTGGTACAAAGGCATGTATAGTACTCAGAACAGAGCTTGAAACGTAGAAAGACTATATAAATATTAGTTACAACTATTAGTACATATAGATTGTTCCTAAGTCATAAAAAATTTATATCAGCTAGGGCTGCATATTTTTATTTTTAAAAGTTTTGATCACAATGGTGCGTTGTATAGAGACATTATTATAAGAAGTCTGCTAGCTGTCCCTAGTGGCTAATTTGGGGTTGGGTGGACTATAGTTCCCCATTATTAATAATAAAAGCAATAAAACAAAATTAGGTAGAACCACAGAACATCAGAAAAGAAACGGCCCTAATATTTCAAAGGTGTCATCCTACAGATACTAAGTTGAAGGTCAGATAGATTAAACAGCTCATGCAAACTCAGAGGCAGAGGTGGAAGATCTGAACGTGGAATCCAATCTCCTTACCCCCTGCCTTTTTTCACTTCCAAAGAGTGGGGGAAGAGCCTTCAACCATGATGCAGACACCTTGATGCTTTGGCTTCTGGAGTCTCCACTGCAAGTTATTGATCCCGCAGTGTAGAGATTCCTCTGCCGTCAAGGGATTCCCTTGTGTATGGAATGCCAAGAGATCAGCAAACCCACAAGAAATCCCTCAGTAAGGTCAGCAGTCGTGGTGGTAATTTTGGCCTGGTTTAGGAGAAACTTGGGGAATTTTCCTGTGTAGATGGTGCATGACCAGAAAGCAGTCTCTCTCGACTTCTTAAGCCTGTGGCCCAAACCCTCCTAGAGTCAGCTGATTCTACTGGGCTGTCACCTAACTATATGAAATGGAAATGGTTACCATACCATTGAAGACAATTAAACACATGGTATTGATTAATGCTTAATGGTATATGAATAAAGTTTTATTGACAAAATACTTTCTCAAAGATTATGCATGATTGAAAAACGGAGAACCTACCATCACAATGAGACGGGAGGGACAGTCTCATTGGACGGGAAATGTAACAAAGTTCAACGGAGCTGAATCTATTCATATTTATGATACGGTTGTGGGCAGGCACTTTGGAATAATGAAGAAATACTTGCATACCACCAGACATTCAATGTAAAATTCTTGGGGCATGCTTCAGACTTGTATTCAAAATGAAATAAGATGTTGTGTCTAGTGGATGGGAGAGTTGTCATTTGAATATATTAACAGCATCTTAAAGTCTGTTGTGGGACTTACGGCTTGTCCCCTAGATTCCTTCCTCATTGTTGTATATTTAACTTTATGTCTGTCAGGCACGGCAAGCACCTCAGTATCTTACTGCTCAACCAAGCATCAGAGCACGAAGAAAAAAATGTTCCAACCCCAAAGGGGGGAAAAAAATCAGAAATAAAGAGGAAAAAGAGAAAAACTTACAAACCTTATCTGGGCTTTCATTCAAAACAAATTCTTTATCCGACCTGTAAAATATTGCCAAAAAAACGTGCCATGGTGCAAACACTCAATCATCAAGGAACTGAAAAATTTACAGTGGATTCGCTGCCGATTTGTGGGGCCACTGGATCATGCTGTGATAAAACTTGTAAGAGTATGACAGACATTTGAATAAACCTTTCTATCGTGTAACTGAGGTTTTGCAGAGGATGAACTTTAAAATTTCTTCCAGTACAGCTTGTGGAGCAAAGCAGAAAAAAATGAGAAGGTGAAGCCAAAGACAGCATTAAAAAAGACACAAATAAGGTTTTCTCTCATTTTTTGTTTTTTTGTGTTTTTTTTACTAGCATCAAGAGCCCTAGTTGGCTGAGTAGTCCAGACAGACCCAAACTTGTGACCAAATGAAAATAAACTCACAGAATCTTTACACTTTGATTTATAGGCCAACCAGGCAACCATTCATGCAGTCCTGATGTTACTGCAATGCCCTCACTCATTTAAGATAGCAACGATTATTAAGCAGACAGCGAGAAACACACGTTACTTTCAAAACAACACATTTTGATGACCAACACCACATACACATGATGACAAATGACTAGCTGGCTCCCTCTCTCGCCCCTCCTCCCCCACCAGCCGAGGGCTAGTGTTCTGCTCTGGGGCCAATGGGCCTTCCTGCCAAACAAATATAAGGAAAGGAAGGGGAAACAGGTCACAGGACTAGACTGACCAGGACTGCCTACACCACGGAGACAGGAAGCTCGGGCCTCCAGGGGTGACCCTTTTGCAGCTGTGCCCTTCCCCCTAACACACGAGCACCAGTACATGCAGTGATCCATGAAGGCGGTGTGAGAGGAGTGAGGGAAAGGTGATGAGTTGACAGCATCTGCTAGAAGACGTCCAGAGAAGCTGCTATTGATGGCGGAGAAGCACAAAGTTTGGCAATCGGCCACTGGCACCACGTGCAGAAAGAGCTTACTTTTAAGGACATAAATTTTAAAAGCAAAATTTAAAAAGTGGTAGTGGACAAAGGAGAGAATTTTTTCTTCGAGTCCCACCATACAGGTAAACAGGTAAATTCTGCCTCCGAGGCTAATGCGGGGCACCAGAGGAAACCATCTGAATATCAGACCAAAGAGTGTATCCCCGCCCGATACCAGGCTTGTCACTGCTCCCACACACCTCCCTCTCCTCTGCTCCTCCCACCCCAGATGAAACTGCTACCTTCACATTTCACCTGCAGATAGAAAAATATTAATTTAAGGCATATCAAAACACATTTTATAATGTATAAATACAATACCCAATAGACTCCTGAGAGATATACAAAATTAATCCCACTTGTGAAGGCCTTAATATTAGCTCTTTCCTCTTGGGAGGACTTTAAAATCCCACAAAAGCCCTTGATTTATTTCCTTCCTACACAACAGCAACAAACACTCACATAATTTTTGAGCAATGTAAAATATCACTTTAATGCTGAATACATGGAGACAGAGAGAGAGAGAGAGAAAGAGAGAGAGAGAAAGAGCTCCACTCAGGATGGCTACTTGGACAGCAAAGGAAGTACTTACAGGTCTCATTTCCCTCAATACATGAACGTAATGCATTAACGCTGCCGGCATAGTTCAAGGAGAAGACAGCTCACTGAAAATGAAATGAGGTTAATACACATCTTACGCTTCACTTTTATGCTGCTTCTTCCAAAGGTTCATTAAATACGGGTATATATATCACTGTCTTTCATATTTACGAAGTTAGTGAAGTCCTATTAACTCAGAAACATTTAGTTTACACCAATTTTACATCCAGAAAAACACAGTGAGTGATTATTAATCCTAAACTGATAATTAAATCGATTTGGAGATTATCATTAATATAAGGTATAATATAATAATGATATAGCATCATTAATATACAATCTTACTTAATACTACATCAGAATGTCTGACAAAAGGAATATAAACATTACATGCTTATTCTAAGCAAAAGCCCATCAAATATTATAATCTTTCTACCTTCCTTGTTCATTCCATCATTGGCTATGCTGGCTGTTAACACAATATTTTTCCTTCCCAACACCCACTTAGCTAGTTTTTCATCTGCACCAAGTAAGAGAAAGGTAGGCTTAGGGCAAAACAGAAAGACAGACAAAACTAGCTACATCTAATTTGGGTTTCTAAATTACCCATTATTAGTGGGTCACATCAAAGTGGAACTCAGAGCTCTACTCTCAAGTAAAGTGTGCAAAAATCCTTGTGCCCACAAACACTTGGGTGTCAAAAGGCTTAGTGGAAGAATGGATATGCATGCCTACAGTCATTTTCTATCTTTTTGTGGGAAGCACAGGTAAAAGAAATTAGCTTCTTATCACATTATTTTGTTCCTGCTCAGGCTCAGAATAACAAAGTTAATATCTGCACTATACTTTTATGGGTGAAAAACACCACACTAAATATAACAGAACTGAAGCCACAATTATCTTGAATTAACGATCATCCACGATGACACAGAACAGTAAAGAGTCAGAGACGATCAGGACTTAAGAAACAGGAGGAAGGAAGTAAGGAAGAAAATTAGCATGACTTAACTTTCAAAATATTTCTCAAGGATGCCACAATGTTCCATTAAAATTAATGTGCTGGTAGATTTCCCTACTCCTACAATCCAGTTAAAATACAAGATCCATCATATCCAAATTTTGTGACAGTGGTAAGTCTTCTTCAATCTGTGTGCAAATTACAAAATAAGGAAAATGTACTTCCTTGCCTCCATCATTCGGAAAATGACACCTTTTAAGTCAATAATGCAATACTTAGAGAAAATGGGGCCACAGCAAAATATGACAGCACAGGCAATGCAAATTAGAGCTAAAATGGAGAGAATCACTATTCATGCACCCAGAAATGTGGTATTTCCAACATTCCCTCCAACCTGTCTTTTGAATAGCACCGAAAAAAATCTCAGTCCTCTATGGAGAATCCAAGTTCTTACATTTGTGATTTTCCACGTTACTTATTCATCAGTAAATGCCTCAGCATATGACAAAAAAGAGATAAGTATTACTAACAAAGAGGAGATTTAAGTAAATTTAAACCCTCACTCTTCTATCAGCATTTCTCCTTTCAGTTTGAAAAGATTTGTGCTACTAAGTCCCATTAATGCCAATTCAGGTGGTGATGCCCCTAAACCACCACTGCCCATGACTGGAACAGACCACTGCCTGCTATACTGACCCACAGAGCCCTGAATCACTTGTGATGAAACTCAAGTGTCTTGCAACTTCATCCCTTAATTGAGATCCTAGCATATGGCAAGAATCCAAGGCCTCTGCTCAGGTTGTTTATCTTTCAATACTTCCAAGTCACTTACTGGCTAGAAAAGAAATTGCACTGTGATTTAAACTGAAAGCAGTCAGCTGGCTGCTCCTAATTCTTCTTCCGTCTCTTCTTCTTCTTTTTAAATCCCTTTCGCTCTTCCTCCCCTTTTAACAAATAAGTGACTCTAGCCATGGAGCCTCCATAGACTTGCTCACCACTGTGAATAGTTATTATAATGTGATGTCATAAAACAGGTCATTTTTTACAGTAGGTTGGCTTCAGTTACTTTATAACTCAGTTACTTTAATAACTTTTAGTCCCCTTTCTCTTTCTCTAAACGTTTAGTCTCTATAAATCTCAAGGAAAAACTACCTATATTGATGGGAAATTGGCGGGGGTGGGGGGGAGGAGCTTAATTCTCATTCTGAAATCAGATGAAATATACCAGCTGCTGCTGTTACCTTAATCAGTCATACCACCCATGGCTTCTATAATCAAAACATCCCTGAAAAGGTAAAGAGGAGTAGTGAGGGAGTGAGGAACGGAAGAGAGAGCAGTATTGTTTATAAAACAAGAACCAACTTTATGTAAGAGGATTACATCAATCGAAGTTATTATGTAATTAGTTTGGACACAAAGACAGCTTATAAAAATATACTACAGCATTCTACAATAATGATCTAATGCATTTCAACATATGTTAGTATAACTACAGCCTTTGGCCCACTACCAATACTACAGTGGTTTTTGTGTAAAAGAGCCTTGTCGAGTATTTACTTTTGACCAAGCTCTGTATGAATGACTTAGAATTCATTCAAAAACAAATGTCTTTTGCTTCTCTTGAACTTAATAGGCAACAAACTTCACAATGGATGGGCAGCAGAATTTTCTCTTTGATAACCAGCTGGGGGAAAAACTTGTTATGCAGAGGAATGGACAACACATCCTTGTATAACAAACATACGTTTTAAACAAAAACAAGGTCACATATGGTTGTGATGTGGTATTCAACCAGAGTACTTCTGATTGACATGTATATGAACACCGTGATACGGAGCATAAATAAAAAACGTTTCAAATCCAAGTGTTTTACCTGCACATTACGGAAAATAATAAATACTGAATAATGTAATACAAGGTATTTCTATCTTGGGGTTCTAATGACTAACCACTTGAGCTCTGCTTTTGTGGTTTATAATGTCACCAGAACCCTCCATGGAATTATATATAGAATAAATGATAGGCAATGTTGAATTACAAGGCTATCAGGCTATAATACATAAAGTAAGTACCTAATATAGCCTTATAAATTATAGGCTTTTATGGTCTAGCATTTTACAGCAGAATGTCACAAACTGCAGTGATACGATATATTGATAAAGAATATGATATGACATTAGGTTTCAAAAAAAACTGTCCCTGGCGCGCTACATCAGAGCCAAATTATTTCATAGAATTGCAGGCTCAGAGCTGGAAGGATCCTTAGAGGACGTCACGCTCAGTGCTCCCCAACAGCCACCACCCAAACACAGATCTCCCCTCGGCCCTCGTCCGCAGCCCTGACAGATGGCCGTCCTGCCTGCAACACTCCCAGCACTGAGAGTAATAGGGGAAATGTCAGAGAAATGCCTCAAACATGTACATGCAATAAAGACACATCATTATTAAGTAACAAATGTAAAGGTTAAACGCCCACATTGCAGCTGAGTGCACATCACAATACTGTAACAGATCACACACACACGCACACGCGCACACACACACACACACACTTCTACAAACAGATTCTCTTCATTTTTTACAAGGAGTGACGATGCCGTGGGAAAAGGAGCAAAACTCCTTTCTACTACCTTTATGTGTCACTTCTTTTGTCTGTTTCAGATACAGTCACCATTACTTCATGGGATTCCACACTCTTATTCAATCCCAGACACACACAAAAAAGTCGGGTCCAGAACCACACACTGTACAACTGGATCCTGAAGGACTCCGGGCTGCTTTCAAAGCGAGAAACATAGAAGGAAGACACAGTGAAGCCCACATCCAGTACGCGTGAGCTTTCCTGGAAACTAGAAGGATAACATATAAGTGCTGACACAAGCCTCTCCTGTGTGTGACCAATTCCTTTCCGTGTGTTATAGTTAAAAACAATAATAAAGTGAATTAACCCACTGAGGAGAATGGAGTTCGCCTAGACTTTTAGGGATATTTGTTTCCAATTTAGTAGCTTCAAGGGGTGATCAAGGATACTATAAACCACAGATCCAATCACCTCAATACAATGGCTTCCAAGAAATATCCCCATCACCCAAATCCACTCCCACCAGTTCTATCAAAACCTCGCATCCTCACTTACACACATTCTGGGCAAATCATTCCTTACACCTGTATAGCTCTCGTTTTCTACTTCCTGGTTAAGAAATTCCTTTTATATCCTATCAACAAACAATGGACTTAGGGGTGAAGAGTCAATCGATATAAAAATGACCACTGGCTGCACCGTGCTCTGGCGGCACACGTTGGTTTGTGTGGTGCTGTATCTGCAGCAACTTTTTCATAGCTAGCCAGGAAGAGAGAATAATGAGAAAAGCAAGAGGCAGTTTTACACACACGTGAGGAAATTATTCTTCGTGAAAACCGACTTTTGATTTTGTTGTTATTCGACACCAATACTAGGCAGACTGTCAAGAGAGGGGACAGGCTCATACGTGTACACACAGGGTAAGCAGGGTAAGCCTCACGTTCTATCTCGGAAGCACAGCGTTGGCCCAGATCAACTTAGCTGACTCTAATCTCGAGGCGCAAGGTTGTTCCGAAGTATATATTTATGGAAATGCAAAAATGTGGCAGATAGGAAATTTACTAACTGACTTACTCTATCACTGCTATAGGGTTGTTAATAGTGGCTACCATTTTACCTGAACACTTAGTATGTGTTTTAAACTGACAACGGCGTTGGGAAGGCATAACCTCCATCACTTCTTAAGGGAACCCTATGAAGAGGGTACTATTATTAGCATCAGTTTGCAGATAGGAAGCACAGAGGGTTAAGTAACTTCCCTAAATCACACAGCTATTAAAAGGTAGAGGTAGAAATTGTGCTCACGCAATCTGACTTTTTTTTTTAATAAAACACTATGATATACAGTCTTACCAAAAAAACAGACAAAAAAATCTCAGTGTGGCACACTTTAAGAGGCTTGTGACGGCCCAGTGCAAGTGTGGAGTATCTTATCAGGCAGGTGGCTATAATAAAGCATGTGGTCAAAATTAACAGAAGGAATCACAGGCGGTACTTAATCAGCATTTATTAGAACCCTGCTGGCCTAAAACTAGCAGAAAAAATCCTCTCGCATCCCAGGCAAGGTTTTTACCTTTTGTTCAAACTGGAATGCCACTTTCAGGACTCTTGAAAAATCGCCCTTGCACCCTCTAGAGAGAATAAGTATGTTTGGGGAAGGCCCTCCCCGCTTTAGGACTAATAAAACAGTTCTGTTTATGAATCTGAGGGTTTCGGAAAAAATAACTCCTCGGTTCCATTCTAGAGTTTGGAAGGTTAAAATGAGAACACAGAGAACTGTGAATATCGTCGTTAACACTTTCTTCAGCTAAAACTTTCGTCAACTTTTCTTGGTGGCATCAAGTGCCTCTGGGACCAGGTGAAGGGAACAAGAGTGCAGAGCACAGAAAGGAGATGGGTGCAGAGATTGGCCAGACAAGGGGAGGCTCCGAGTGGGACCGGGGGGCTGGGAGAGCAGCAGTGGGGGAAGCAGGCAGGGAAACAAGAGTGCAGAGCACAGAAAGGAGATGGGTGCAGAGATGGCAGGACAAGGGGGAGGCTCCGAGTGGACCGGGTGGCTGGGAGAGCAGCAGTGGGGGAAGCAGTCAGGGAAACAAGAGTGCAGAGCACAGAAAGGAGATGGGTGCAGAGATGGCAGACAAGGGGAGGCTCCGAGTGTGACCGGGTGGCTGGGAGAGCAGCAGTGGGGGAAGCAGGCATGTCTACAGCATGGCAGCCGGCGGCGCGCCTCCAGAACAGCAGCCGGTGGATCAGGAACAAAGTTCAGGCGGGTGCTTCATACCAGGCCTTAGGAGGCAGGGTCTGCTTCAGGAATCATACAGGTCAGTGTTTGGAAAGAGGAAGTCAGCAGAGCTGCACTCCTACTGACTGGCCAAGCACAGAATTAATAAAGGGGCGGAGGGCTTCCCTGGTGGCACGGTGGTTGAGAGTCCGCCTGCCGATGCAGGGGACACGGGTTCATGCCCCGGTCCGGGAGATCCAACATGCCGCGGAGCGGGCTGCGCCCGTGAGCCGTGGCCGCTGAGCCTGCGCGTCCGGAGCCTGTGCTCCGCAACGGGAGAGGCCACAACAGTGAGAGGCCCACGTACCGCAAAAAAAAAAAAAAAAAAAAGGGGGCGGGGGTGGGGGGTTAGGAAGTGAATGACAGGCAGCATGGCTGTGCTATGCTGTGTCTCAGTGTCTCATTACAAATGTGACAAGCCAGCAGAGGAATCCTTTTGAAAGGGCTGGTCAGAAGCCTAAAAAAATTAAGTGTAACTTATATACAAAATGCCACACCTCAAGTGGAAATAGTACTCAGGTAAGAAATTCTGCTTTTTTTCCCCTTTAGGCCTTACCAGGGACACCTGCAAATAAGAAAAACAAGACAAAAAATCCCGCAAGAATAAAGCACTTTCCAATTGCCAAGGACAGCAAAGAACACAGAAGATGTCTGAGTGAAAGGCACCACGTGGAGAGCACAGATAAAAGAGCTTTTAAAATTTTTTAGGGCGCCAGATTCAAGTGTTCCAGTGGATACTTAAAAGTGCCTCAGCACAAAACCCTTCTCCTCAAATGCATTAAGCGCTCAGAGAAGGACTTTAACCACAGTGTGCCTGCTTTGTCCAAAAGGCAGCTGGCACTCTGTTTGTGTACGAGCAGCGCAAGCCCTCTATCCAAGGAGAGGACAACCAGAATCCCCCACAGGAAGGCCGCGGATCCTCTAACATGTATCAAAAATCACCTCCACGCAGGAATTTTTTTTTTTTCCCTCACAGAAGAGTCTCCACCATTCGTCCAAGTTTGAAAAGTTGCCTCTTTCTCTCTGAGGTAGAATTTCACCTCAGTCGCCTGATTTCACCCATCATCTATTCTTCGAGATGGCTCTGTTCTAATCTTACACCCTTGAACGAACCAGCACTTAGCAAGGTCACAATCTGAGTCGAATTCGAGGGCTCTTCCCTGGTCTTGGGTCCAGCACTGGCTAACTGAAGCTGAGGTCAGTCTCCAATCGCTGAACCACAATAATACTCCTATAAAACCCCTCACAGGGTGGTGGCTTCATCAGGCAAAGCATTCGGTTTTTTAAGACAGGAACCATACCCCCTCCAAGTTTATGTGTCTGCATTAGGATAATTAATTTCACTGCCTTGATGTTTCAATGGAAAGCTTTTCAGAAAGCAGTCAGGGAAATCATTCAATAGTTAAACGTGATCTTAAATTTAAAACATAAAATAACATTGTGCTGCTGTAATAACCTAAGTATACTATAAATTGGGTAAATCTGAAAACATCTGACCCTTTCTGCCTTTCACAATTAGAGACCTGAATCCCTCCAGCCACAGTGACTAGGGTTTAAAACATTGTTATAATTTGCCAAATTCCAAAAGGGTTGGTGTTTTAATCCCTCACCACTTTTAAACTGAATCCGTTAAAAATCAATGCCTCGAGACAGCTCTATGAATGTGGCCACACCTAAAAAACAAGCCAATACTTTTTCCCCTCCCCCCGCAAAAAAAAAAAAAAATTCACGAGCAGCCACAGCTGGAACTGTTTTACACTGGATGGCTGGGTTCTGTGAGAATGCTCTCCTTGTCTTTGTCTGTGAGGCTAAAAGAAGCTGGACTCAAAGGTAGTGTTCAATCCCAGGAGGGGCCTTGGGTAAACATGAGCCCAAGCCCCCAGCTCCCTCCTGATAAGGTCAGGTGACACGGTGTCAAAAGACAGCCAAGGAAAGAGCTAGAAAAGTGCACACACAAGGAGGATATTTTTTTTTCTTTCTCCTGACCAGAGATAATAAGAGCAGAAATGGACTGTTCAATTTTCTTATTCACTTGAAAATGTAAGAATGGGCTCCCTCACTCTCTAGCTCTACGTATGTACGTACGCCCCAGTTCAATACGAACACAGGCATGGATGTGTGCAACACGTTCTATACCAACACACACCACATCTCCTGCTGCAGCTAGACTATTTCCTGAATCCACGCACACCCTGACTTTGGAAACTTGTGTATCTGTGGCTGAACTGTCAAAGCATCCTAACTCTCCCAGTGCAATTCAGCAGCAGCAAAGTAACACTACGTCACCATCAAAATCGGGGGAAAATCGTTTCACCCGGAAGACGGCCCGAAAATACCTGAGTGTTTTCCAAAATCTGAGTTCAGAAGACAGAGGCTGCTGAAGGCTGGTGGAAAAATAAAAAGGAAAGAGGGAGTCATAGGGATAAAGAAAGTCTTCAATAATGACGTGAGAGTTGGAGAGGAAAGTAGCAACATCACAAGTTATGAAGTGGGTAGAGCACAAAGCATGACAGACAGATGTAATTAAAAGAAAAGCACCATAGAAAAGAGAAAGAGATGAAGAAATATTTCCAAGTAACAAAGATAGGTACCGTGGGAGAATTAACAAAAAAAAAAAAAGAAACAGCTAAGGTTGGGAAGAAACAAAACTGTTGATGCACCTTAAAACGAAAACAACTTTTTGCATGTAAACAAAAGAGGTTTCTAGTGAGAAGGAATACACAGACACACACACCCATGCACTCTCTCACAGACACACACACATAATACACACAGAGGCATCAGGCATCTGACTATTTCAAAAACCACGTCTAAAATTTCATTAAAAAGAGCCCAGCTGCTTCCTTACCCTGACTTTGTCTTTAAGGACTTAGCTAAGCTGAAGGAGTGGCCAGAAAAAGAAGGAAAAAAAACACACAAAAAACCACACTTCAACCCATCTCTCTCAAATTCTTTTATTTCAGCAATGCATTAAGCAATCTCCCTGCAGAGTTATTCTCTTCTTCCTGGTGTGGATAAAGCTCCCCCTGGGGAGCTCTGTAATTTCCAGCTTCTCCGAATTCAGGTATTAGTAAAGACCGCTTGGGGACACGCAACAATATAACTCTACATTTTCAGGCATTCGGAGAGAACCCCCTAAGGGTCCCAAGTTCAAATTTCTGAAATGTAGGCATTGTAAAAGGAACCTCGGGGGACTCCAGCAATAGAAATCTGCTGAATTCAAAGCATTTCCTAAGCCCTGGCAGGAGCCTTTGCTCCCACTGGAGGCTTTTTATAAAACATGTGTTGCTGACATGTTGACAGATTGCTCAGTGAAGTGTTAGGTGCATACACAGGCTGGCCATTTAGGGGGACATCATTTACCCTTCATCTCTACCTGAAGCAACCATGTTTTATACATTACCCGAGGACAGGCAGAAAACAGACACTTTCCAACCAAGTACAGTATCACTTGGCAAAAGACAACTACCCCTCACCACACCTCTCTCCACCACCTACAAAACGATAGGTAGATTCTGTAGTCCCACTTAGGCACACACAGCACACACACACAAACACACGCGTGCGTGCGCCCACGCTCACACACGTGCTGTGCATAATCTCCCCAAATCACAAAAAGGTCAGAAAATAAATTAAGTGGACGGTGCGAGGACTGGCTGGAAACGCCCCCCGTGTATCAGCCCCTGCCACCCTCTTGCTACACAGGCCAGAGCTTCGGAGTGTATAATTGAGCAAAGGAATTTCTAATGGACAGCTGACTGTTGGAGGTATCTGATCAAAGGCCGATATTAAATCCAACTTCTGCTCATATCAGGTATTAGTGATGTACGACTTAACTAACCCAGCAGCTCTAAAAGTGCTGCCGTGGCAACAGGATGGAAATTGCGTGAAATAATGTATTCATGGTGCTGGCCGACCTAGGGGCTGCAGTCGCGCGTCATGCCTCAGGGGAGGGGCACTTCACCCTGAGCCAGACGTGTCTGGCAAAATCACTTCACAAAGGACAGGAGTGGAATACTGAAGAGCTCTGGCACTGATGAGAGCGTCGATAAGGGGAAAGAGTGGAATGAAGTGAACGGAGGGAAGGAAAAACATTTTCTGCAAAAGAGCTTGAGTGGGCTTCTCTGGGAAACTGATGGGCTCAAGCAGCTCTCCCCGACAAGTACAACCAAAATGGATAATTATTTAAATGAACATAAAACTACATTCTCGGCAAAGTGCCGAAGGGAGGAAAGAGCACCAGCTTGCGTCAAATGACAAGATTTGCATGGCAGCCTCCACCCGGCTCCAGCCCTACCTACCAGGGAACACGGAGGAGTGGCCAGTGTCTGCCATCAACAAAACACCCATTCTTCTCAATCTAAACAGATTCCCCGTCGTGGCTACCATTTTATTCCTAGAGAGAAAAAAAAACATCTGAAAACAAAACAAAGGTCAGACACGAATCAGGTTCACTTCTTGTAGACTGCATCTCTCTCTGATATAAAATCAATCAGTACTATTCCTATTCTTAAACATAATCTGAGGGATGACTCAATACCAGTTGGGAAAGAGGGAAGAATAAAAGGATCTGGAGGCCTGGAAAGGGGAATAGGGAATTTAATTAAGCAGAAGGGGGGTAGAGTGAAGACACAGCAGCTAGAGCCCGGCATCTCAGGGGTTAAGCGCAGTGCCCACCTAGCCTAGTCTAACAGGAGACCCCTCTGCTTCCCGGGACTGAGGAAATGAAAGCACATACAAGTGTGATTTCAATTCCAAATATCTTTTGAAAATTATATCATATGGGACTTACATTTGCTGAAGACATCTTTAGAATATCAGTGAATATTCCAAAAGAAAATTGATGGACCAGGCATGTACTTTGGGGAGAGGAGTAGAAAATGGCCCATTTTTCTTATCTGGCCTAAAATACCTTCTTTGCTATAAAAGAAAGGGCTTCCTCTGTCGCCAATACAGAATATCCCTCAAAGAACAAAGAGACCAAACATACCCAGCAAACTTGGTAAAAATGTGGCCAAGAAACACTCCTTGGGGGGGCCCGGTCGGCTTCTCTTCTGAGGAAACTGACTCTCGGTAATCACCCTGACATGCAACTAGACAGAGCAGCGAATCCTAATTTCTTATTCTTACAGTGCCTCATGCCAACAACGTACACATTGTACTCTCAAGCGCTCTTCCTGCCTTTCTTAGTATTACAGATAATTTGCTAGTCTTCAGAGTGTACTTATTACGGGACTGTCGGAGGAGTTTTTGTTTCAAACAACCACGTTAACTTTACTGCGCTTATAAAAAACATTATGTGTCCCCTGTGATTCTGTGTGTTTAAGAGCAGCGAAATGTTATTGATCCCAGTGTGACAAATCAAGAGTTAGGTAATGTCTACAAAACTCAATTTTCTGCAAGACATAAAAACCCTTTTCATGAAACCCCTCCTTAAGAAATTCAGGAGAAATTCAGGAAGAAGAAGAAAAAAAAAAAAAGTGTAAAGGTCGGCAACTACTTCTTATTAATATAATCTAAGTCTATTCTAATGACAGGCAGATGACCACAGAGGCCAATTCAGACTAATATTTACTTTCACTACTGTTAGAAATATCTGCAGGAAATTTTTTAAAATGACTTTTTGGTACAACCAGCACTTTGGAAAGAGCAGTAAACTTCAGCCCGTTTCCTCTGACTAAGCGCCGTGTGACTTCAGTGCGCACACAGGTACCCAACTTCTGTTGGATGCTTGGGTGTTAAGAGTCTACCCGCTTGAATCTCTCTATAACGGACTTTCGCAGAACTCATTTGCTTTAGACATGTCACAGTGTTGGAAACATCTCATTCTGATTCACATTAAATCTCTTAATTCCCATGATTTTTTTTTTTACCCCCTCTCAGGAAAGAAAGAATCCCGAAAATGTCTCTCCATCGTTGCAATAAGAGGACTTGCCAAACCTGGTAGATGACAGGAGAGGAAAACAAATAACGAGAAGGAGAAACCTCAACTGGTACCATAATAATTTGGTTGTGATTTGCTACAAAATCCATTTGCACGCACAGAAATTTCATAACTCTGCATATATATTTGGATTTTTCCCCAACTGTTCAGGGACAGTAAGCACTGATACTGCATTTAATAACAAGCAAATGTGATACCCTTCGATTGTGAACAATACTGAGTGAATTGCTTAGGTTCTTACAAAGATAAATGTATTACAAGCCACCACTGTACCACCGCAGAATAATAGTCATTTGCCATCATTTTCCCCAGCAAACTTTGGTCTCCCCCAGGGCTAGCCTTCAGTCCACATCCACCCTCAACTCATCCCTTTTGGGTCTTAGCTTCCATAGTGAAATTTGTTTTCCAGATCCGTTGGTAGCTCACTCTTTCTCCCTTTCTCTCCCTTTCTCCTTTTCCTCTACTGCATTCATCATTATTCAGCTGCATTATAACACTTAAAAAAAAAAAAAAAGCTTTGAAAAAAAAAAAGAAAGAAATCATTTGATTTTCATTGCCCTGGAGAGAATTAAATACCCCCAAGGAAAAATTCTGGTACATTCTCTGCACACATTTACATGCAGCCAGTGAAGTAAACATTTCCATAATTGCTCACTTCAGAACACGTTACCCAGTTTCTAGGTACAATAACTGTCAAGAGTCAATGAGGAATAAAGAATTTTCCTGAATCCTTGCACATAACCTGACTAGCATTAATAACTCCACAGCTGTACATAAGTTAAGAAATGGATTACTGCCAGACATCAGTCTTGCTTTGAACGCTCTGGTCGTGTGCTCTTCGTGCTGCCATTAACAAAATAAATAACTATGTCTTTTTTAAAAAACTTACGGCTATTGATAATAAAAGCATCCTTTACCTTCCTTCCACTTAGAATAAAAGGCAGTAGCCAAAACTCTAGCTTTTTTTAACCTTGGAATTACAGCAATAACATATGGCTTCCATTTACTTCCAATTTTACTCGTACTGTGAGCTTCTTTGGTGAAGTTGTCTTCTATTGCTAAATGACAAAATGAATGATGAAATTCAGTTGCTATGCTAGAAAAACAAAAAACAAACCATGGTGGTTAATCCCTAAGGAAAACTGGACTTCGGTTATGAATCATCCTTACCAGCAATCTTGTAAATCTTAAAGTCTTTATGTCCTAAAAAGTATTGTGAATAAACATTATTTTCTTTTAAACCCCTGGCAGAAAGGATCCTCTTCCCTTCACATCTGAGGTTGGAGAGTATGCCACCAGTCCCCAGTGATGATTTGAACAGAACTTGCCTTGTGCAGGAGACATCAATGAAAAAGGCAAGCACGAAGTCTGCTCTGTTTTTATTGCCTGCTCGCAGGGCTCCTCGAATTGCCGAAACTACAATGAAGAGCTTGGGAAGCACATAATATAAAACCAACCCACTGGCTGTTATGGCATGTGTAATTTTTCTACAAAATGAAAATGTATATACTTTGTTATCGGATAAATCTTTACAGGCTTCCCCTATCCTTCCCTAGCCAGCACACTCCCCATTCACCCCCAAGTCTCCTGTGGGGTCTGATTTACTCAGTCTTTGTGATGACCTCAAAAAGATGGTCATTGTCTAATTAGACTAGAACAAGGTCTGGGTAAACAAAATATAAATTCAAAATGGACAGGAAATTACTTTTTAATTTTAAAAATGTGACTAGCTAGACAGTCAACTTCTACAGACAATAAAAGTGTAGCTCTGCGTGTTATAAACTATTTATGACATGTTCAAGGAAGTTTTTCACCCAGGCAGAAAATATCCTTTTAATAAGCCCTTTTTACCACAAGACGCTATTATTGGTGTCTTCTTTATTGTTGTTTTCATATCTTCAGCATAAATATACTTCAGAAAAAGACAAAGGCAATGCCGCACACAACTGAAATATTATACAATTTGCTAAAATGATGAATAAAATTAACACTGCCTGTCAAAGCAAAATGAAAAGCAATTTTGTTTGCAATTTTCATAGCAGCTTCGGAGAAGCAGCCAAATTCATGAACTGCATGCACTCTGCAGTTTATAAGCACCCACAGTAACTGAAGGAGGTGCCCTGATTAGTAATAATATCAAGATGAACTGCAGCTTGAAATTCAGAACATCCTGGCCTAGCTCTTGGCCTTCTTCAGAAAGACCCATTCTGTTCTCTGCTCCCCCACCCCCCGAAACTGACCTAAGAGTTAATATCAGACTATCAGGATGATTATGGACACCTTAGAAAGCTGGTGTTTGATTCCAAATTTAAATTTCATCTATCATTCCAAGCACTAACACCTGTGAAATAGGCATTCTTTGTTCTTCTTCCTGGGCCTCTCACTGGGAGCCCAGAGTACAGACTGCAAATGAGTAGGCAGGGAGGTGCAAATATCACTGTTTGCTACCAAGTTTTAACTAGAGCAATTTCTACCAAGTTCAGTGTCTGATGTACAGTACGCCACATTGTTGGATAGAAGGATGAACCGTTGAATGAATGAATACATAAGTGAGTTCGCTCCTGTCACTATACCCCATTTTGTTTGCAGTGCTCACATTTGATTTAGAAGAAACGTAAAGCTTTGTGGAGTGCCTGAGGAAAGGCCAGTCATGAAACTACTGGTAAAAGAGAGACATTAGTCACTTTACTACAACTATTAATAGCCTTGCCAAAATGCTGAGGCTCCAGCATGGAATTCTACCAAGACATAATTAAATGATAAGAAATTTAGGCTCTTTCTTTCACATCCAACCGTAAATAATGCCCCAATGAAATTTTTCTCATTGAAAGTCGTCCACTGCCAACACCAAATTCTCCATTTTACCCTCTATCTAAAGTGAAAACATACAAAAGTGCAAGCATTCCATTGAAGTGAGCGTTTCCACACTCCTTTGAAGAAAATATCAATTAAGTGCATCAAAATGAACAAATGTTCCATATCAACATTTTGGCTGATGAAAGTCTCCCCAGGTTCTCATACGGAATGTTTGAATGTAATCATCTTATTTGACAATATCCCTTGGTATGGTCATTCAAAAGTAAAAGTAGTGGGATTGAACACAGCCTCGCAAGAGTAAATTACGATTTTGAGCTTCAGACGTGGGATTACAGTAATTTAGAGTTAATTCAGAGAAAGCTGATTTTCCCGGTAAGCAGTTAGTTCAGCTAGGAGGCTCATCTTCCATCAGGAAAAATACAGGTGAAAACTGCCTTTAAACACCCAAAGACCCCTGAGTCAATAAACACCACAACTCCTACAGACAATTCCACTGTCAGTTGACAGCTACCACCCTCCTCATCAAGCCCTTGGCGTGCCACCTTAGCAATTAGTTAAACAACACGAGCCTCTGCAGGTGGTATTTCCATTTTTCAATTGAGGAAACTGGAGAAAAAGTAGAATTTTTGCGTTTCCAGAGTACAATAATCAACACCTCTCTAGATACAACCGTGCTTGAAAAGTGTTTGAGACTGAAGATGCTTTCATCCCAGTGATTTGGAAGTTCCAATCACTTCACCAGGAAAACAAACAAACAAACAACAATGACAACAAAAATTGTTTCTACTTCTTTTGGCACAAAAAGATTTTAGTACCTGAAGAGTACTGGCGCATACTACACACTTGATTAATACTTATCAAGAGGAAGAAAAGAAAAAATGGGGGGGAAAACAAAAGAAATATAGGAGAAAAAGTAGTGTCATCTAAGGCAATTTTCTTAAACGGCTACGTATTATTTTCCCTGGAAAAATCAATAACATGTCTTTGGCTTGAACTAAGATGAGCATGGCTACTAACATTTATGCATGTCACTTGCCCCTTTCCCACTTTTTGTTGTATCTCATAAAACTATGATGCTGACTCAGATGTCAGACTCTGTATTCCTGTGAATCTTATACATTTACTGTGAGAATATTCCCAACTTCATAGTTTTTCGAGCTCTGGGCCTCTTAATAACCATCATGCACCATGTCATGGCACTTATACTTGACGCAAAATGCCCTAACATCAGGGCACAATAATGGAGCATCTCCACAGAAAAGACTCTTCCAACAAACTCCCCCACGGTGGTATTTTAAAACCTCTCCACAGCTTTCTGATAACATCATGCCTAACTGTGTCTCCTCTTGTGTCCTTTACATGACTACCTGTGCACAGGTACAGAGAATTGGATATGAAAGATGTTAAATAATGTATTATCATTAAGAAACACACTATATAGTAGGTGGGTACAGGTACCGGGAAACAGAATGTTATCAATGTTGTCAGGGAAACAGCCCCATTAGACATGAACATATGGCTTTTGTTCTTGTTTCTGCCACTACCAGCCATGGAACCTTGGAGAGGCTACATCTTTACCCCAGATTACTCAAACATGAAAGCAGGAGGTGAGGGGATTAGAAACTAAAGCAGTGACCTTCAAACTATTTTTGTCTACTTGCTCTTCAAACAAAATATTAAGCGGAAGGTCCAAGACAAATAAAAGTGATAAAAACCATGCGGTATGAATCCAAGGTGGGATGCTCCGAGCCCACCCCGCCACAGTCCCCAGCTCCACCCTTCTCTCCTTCTCAAATTGTTGGAATTCCTAGACTTCCCAAAGCACAGCCTGAATCTGCTGTATTAAATGATCTCCAAGGTCACTTCCAAGTCTACTTGCCCAGTGGTTTCTTTTTGGTGTATTTTGCTTTTATTTCTCAGTCGAAATTTTAGTTTTCTCAATTGAAGGTAAATAAATTAGGGAGGAGAGATAGAACATAAAATGCAGTGGAAAAGCTCTGGTAGAACATAAAATACAGTGGAAAAGCTCTGGATACTGTTGCTTAGTAATCATTTTAATCAATAATTAAAGAAGAATTATCTACATAATCACTTTCCACTGTTAAGTTACCTTCCATCACAGAATTTATCACCAAACACTCCTTCATCTTCTGCCCAGAGGAGGGCTCCAAAAAGTTGTTACAGCACTAACAGATTTTCCTGTGCATGTGTGTACACACACACACACACACACACACACACACTCTGCAATTTCTCAAAGGTCTCTTAACAGACATCACCAAGAAATTTACACTAGAGAATCAATCAACCATTGCTCCAGGAATACAATATTTAAAACTAGTTTTTCTGGATTCTACCTCAAGGTGATCACACTATTGCAGCTCTTTGGAGATTTAACAACAAAATTATGACTTCCAAACTTTAATTGAGCTTCTTAAGATAGGTATTTATGATACTCTTCAAAACACTTGGAAATTTTATGCTCTACAGTGGAATATTTGGCTGTTTTATCAGTCTTCACTTTTTATATTTCAGGTATTTAAATAGTATTATATGGCTTTATCTGGAAAACAAATCAATTTGGCAATCTGCTCTTAGCAAATGGGGCTTCCATAGTTTCTTGTACCTGATACAACCTTGAAGCCATTCCTCTAAAGCTTCCACTAGAGGATATTTTACGACTGCCACATGATTTAAATTCAAGATCCATCTTTAAGACACGACACTTTTTCCAAAAAAGTAGTGCTTTATGATTACCAAATTAAAGATACATTTTTCTTATTTGCTTGCAAATAATTTCTTTAATCCAGAGCATGAGAAGTGAACTCTAGTTAATGAATATTATCCTTGGTAAGCAGTAACCTAGAATCTTAAAATGTTCACTTTTATCATTGGTATTTTGAAGGTGCAACTTTGATCCATATCAACATAAAAAAGAAATGATTTTATTAACATTCTCTTTCATTACTGGATAATACCCTGCAATGCTGTTACTACTGGGGAACTATTAAGGGTTTCCCTTAAAGAGGAATTCATGATGATTTTAAAATAATAAAAGTGATAAAAATTTCTTGGTTTCTCTAGATAAGACGAGTATTCTCATTTTCTTCTTGCTGTTAATTTTCTCCTGATCCTCTGGTCGATTTGCTTCTAGACATCATTCAAGAGACTGCATCAATCAATAAAGATGCATAAAGCATGGGAAAATAATTATGCTACAAATTACCAAATTTGATTCTAAAGGCCTCAGATCTCTTCCACTATAACTCTGAAAAAAGCAGGCCTTCATTCTTTATTTTTTAATTATTAGACTAGTAGCAAATATTTTTCACCATGTGAAAGTCACACTTGCAAGTGACAACAATGGACATTCGGTGGCAAATCTATCTCCACTTCTTGCACAATTGCTTTACATCTTGAGAAGCAGGTTTGGGCATAAATCTTTCTGTACTGCTGCCTCTGACATCTTTTTCTCTTTCACCTAAAGTTCCTTTTTCTAAAAAAATGATACAGTGTACATATTTATAATGAAGTGCAGAAAAATGAATGGGCACCATAAATAATAATAACAAGCAACACTCATGAAACAACTACACTAGTCAAGAACTAGAACACTGCTAGCACCTAGAAAGTCCCATCTGTTCCTCCCCATTCCCATCTATTCTCTCTACTCTAAAGACAGCTAATAATCTGACTTCTGTGATAGTGATTTCCTTTCTTGCTTTTTGTTAGCCCACCTTTGTACACAACCTTAAACCATATAGTCCAGTTTTGCCTAGTTTTGAACTCTATGTGAATGGATTCATACTGAATATATCCTTTGTTGTCTTACTTCTTGAGTCAACTCTACATTTCTCAGGAGTTATTCATCTGGTTGAGTGTAGCCATAGTTCATTCATTTTCCTTGCTGATAATATTCCATTATTTGAATGCCCACAATTTATCTATTTCTTGGACATCTGGCTTGTTTCCAGTTTTGACTATTACAGACACTGCTGTGGTGAATATTCTATTACATGTCTCCCATACACGTTTCTGTAGGGTATTGAGAAGTGGAATGGCTGAGTCATAGCGTTTTCACATCTTTAAATTTACATAGATAATGTCAAACCATTTTCCCAAAGTGGTTCTACCAATTTACACTCCTGCCAGCAGGGTCTGAAATTCCCCATTACCCCAGATCCTTGTCAACACTTAGGACTGTCACACTTTTTGCCAATCTGGTGGGTATGTAGCCTAAGAAATTTTACTTTTTTCATATCCCTGTTACCTTGGTTTAAAGCACTGCACAAGCACAGACAGCATGGAAACAGCTGAAGGTAAGTCCTTCTCTTCTCCTCTTTGTCTATCTTTGTCTCTTAATGGCCCTAGTCGGTTTTAGACCTTGTGATTTTAAAACTACATTCTTACTCTATTTCATTTCCTTGTATCTCCTATAACTTTACAAAATAGACTGTGTAGATCTATGATCCCTGGTAATACTATCCCATTTGATAGACCACTAGGTACAAAAAGTATAATTCCTCAAAGAGAAATTACTGCTAACTGCCACTACCCTCCTCTGTAGATACTATTTTATTTGGTAATACTATAAGTTACACTTGAATTCTTCCATGTAGAGAATTTTCACATTTTGAGCATCAATTTCTAATATGCACGTAGCACATTTACTATTTGCCTGGACTTGCTGCCAATTTGGGACCTGAGATTATGTCTCCAAAAACACTGTCATACTTCATTCTAAATGGAACTCTATTGTTCACGGTCCCGAGACTTAAACCTCAGGAAGTTGGTGGGGTGTATATGGAATGGGAAAGAAGATCAGAGAATTTTCCTTGAACAAACACTCTTCCTTAGTGTTCTGACCTTCTCAGATCACACTGAGGGATGTTTACATTGAAGTACCCATCTAACTTCCTCTCCATCTCTGCAAATACCTTCTTTTCTTCAAGGTCAAGTTCAAGTCTCCCTTGCCATGAAGTAGACCTTCCTGGAACATGATGAACCCCAATAACCTCTCATGACTTGACTATACATTTTGGTGCTTAATTATATTCTCTAGGCTATATCTCCTTATATTTTACTGTGCTTAATCATAATTATAATCACTAGACATTAAGTTCCTAGAAAGCAGAAACTTTTCCTATCTTGTTCAACACTGTATCCTCAAGAAACTGTGCCTGGCACATAGCTGACGCTCAAAAAATAAGTATTGAATGAATGAATGAAAAAAATTCTTATTTTTTTCTGTACTTGTTTGATGTGTATGTGTGGTCACCTTATGGATTTTAAAGGGTTACAAGCGGCAATCATTTCTTTGTATCTCTGGGTTTCTCCTGCAACATCAAAGATGACAGATGTATAATGAATTGAAAAGGACACAAAATACGACCCACATTCCTTAAGATAGGTATTCCTTCAAAAAATCTATGACATAAAATCAAAGTTAAGAAACTAGTGAATATATTAAATAGAATAAGCACAAATACCTGGAATTTATACTTCGTAATCCAGTTTTTCTAACAGATCCTAGAGTAAGTAGGTGCTCATCAGAGGTCTGCGATAGCTTACCCAAAATCAATTTATAGGATTCAAGCTACAGCAAATCCATGCAAAATTCTTATCAAAACCTTCCTGATTTGTTTATTTAGTCTCATCAAGATATTAAAAGAATCATTGCTGGAGTGCTTTGAAAATCTATGACTATAATATAGTTTGCCACTAGAAAACATAAAACATGAATGTAAATAATACTGAACACATTATGACTTCAGAAGATAACAATATTGCAATACCATGAAAGTTCTGCCCAAATGGAATACCTACCCTGCTGTACTGTGTCAAAAAGTGGACAGACCACAGGTCCTTGAGGGAGATTGCAAACAGAAAGAAATCAACAGTTCCTCCACCCATTCTGAGATAAAAGCTCTGTTTTTGACATCCCTATATTGATGCTTTCTTTTGCAAGAAGTCAGATTTAGATATGTCAGACATTTCCTTCCTTTTTTTATTATAACAATCTCCATAAATCCTTAGTAAAAATCCTCGAGTAGAAATCCTTCCCACTCTTAGACTTTCTGACTGAGTCATTCATAGATGAGTATATTCATTCGTTCACTTCATGTTTACTGAGGTACCACTATGTACCAAGAACCCAGGTGAGGTACAACACGTTCAATTATTCATTCACTCTAGATGAAAAGATGGCAATGTTCTGTTAAACAGAGTCTTTTCATTGTTTTGAAAAATTCCTTATCTTAATCACTGCAGAGTTATTCTGGTCAGAAAGCACAGGTTAGTCCTGAGTTTCACTTAGATCACAGAGGAAAAAATGTGTATAATAACACAAAAAATACACAATATACAAAAGCCTTTGGACTACCAATTTTACCTGCACATTCTTCCAAAGGATGTAATAATCAAAGGTCTCTACCCATTAAGGAACATGGGACAAAGTCATACAACCAGAATATCTCTCAGGCACATTCTGCCTGTGGTTTGGCATGTGGACTGGGTCAGAATAAATTTGAGATTAGGCTTTTGGCTCCTTAGGGCACATCTCTCTCCAGATGCTGTTGTTAAATCAAATCTAAGGCTCGAACAAAGAGGTGCAATTACACTATACATCCTTCCTGCTCCCCTGTCTGTCACAGAGAAAGTGAAGACCTACCCCTCTCAAGTCTCTACAACCCTAAGACTTCTATTCCTCTTTAAAGATGTCTTTGGAACTCAGTTTCCCCTCAAAGTTTCACATTTTTAAAATGGACAGTTGGGCGCTCAGAGTGGCACTTTCTATGATTTTCCCTGACCCTGCTCCACCCCAGGGATTGCATTGGCCTGTTATATTTTTAGGAACAATAATCACCATGAAAGGCAAGATGTTAGACTTAGTCGGTTTAAGACGAAATGAAAAAAGTACTGGAGAAGGAAATAACTTATTATGCTGCAAAGATTGGAAGCAAATTCATAGGTAGTTACTGGAACACACGTGTGGCTTCGCTGAGTGAAATTAAAACATTCTAAAGTTTCACTCTAGATGAAGGATCACATCGCTCTTCTAAAGAGTGAGCCTGCCCTTAAACAATGCAGCCTTGGCTCCCGGCCAAATGACCAGACCACAAACGTGGATACACCTTGGACAGCGGACATCCTGGGCGCAGTAGCAGCAAAGTTCCAGCTCCCACCACTTCCCACGTGGAAATCCAGCAAAGAAAAACAACCTAGCAGTCACATGATCCAGGTTTGTCATCCTCTGCATCTGTCTCCATGTGTAAACACCTTGATACAGAAGGAAACTGACTCATCCCTATCAGGAAAGGTCCGTTTTCCTCTGCCTAGCATCTACGAGGACTTGGCCCACGTGAGGTCTGGGTAGGAAGACATACAGAGCATGAACTTGTAACTTTACAAAACACAAGTTAAACTGCTTCAGACATGTTCATACTACAAAGTCCAACGAAGCAGTAGTGGAGAAAGCAATAAGGAAAGCAAACAACAAAAAGAGACTATTTAAAATTAAAATTTTCTACAGACAAGGGAATAAATTAACAAAAGTAACTGTGAGGAATTCTGAATACAGACAGACTTATGAACTTCAAAATTATGGAAACTATGTAGTACTGCCATTGAGAGACAAATACTTCAGACGCCACTCAATTACTGTGCTGTGTTCTACTCCTAACAGGGTTTAGAATATTATAGGGGAAAACACTGTAAGGTCTTTCATAAAGCAATTGTCCAGGGTGAAAAACCTCCATATTTGCCTAATGTTTCTTTAATAAATAAAAATTCCCGGGCTTCCCTGGTGGCGCAGTGGTTGAGAGTCCGCCTGCCAACGCAGGGGACACGGGTTCGTGCCCCGCTCCGGGAGGATCCCACATGCCGCGGAGCGGCTGGTCCCGTGAGCCATGGCCGCTGAGCCTGCGCATCCGGAGCCTGTGCTCCGCAACGGGAGAGGCCACAACAGTGAGAGGCCCGCGTACCGCAAAATAAATAAATAAATAAATAAAGATTCCCAAAGACATATGACAATAGGATTAGGACATTAAGGACCCCATGCTACAAGGGGAAAACGAGCCACAGTTTAAGAAATTATTTTGTATAAATTCTTGCTTTCAAATTCTCACTTTGAAGCAAAAGCTCAATTAAAATTGCATGACACACTTCGAAGAAAAGAAGTGATAATAAGAAAGAATTGGGTTTCTATAGTAGGCTGTGTTTCCCAAGGATGCAACAACAACTCCCAGCCCATATGTTCTTTTGCACCAGTGACCTTCCTATTTCATCGTCAGAAAGTTTAGTTGGTTTCCCTTCCTCTTGAATCTGAGCTGGACCTGGAACTTCTGTTAACCAGTAGAATAAGATGGTGTGTTATTTCTGAGCCTGAGCATCAAGATATGGAAATTGAGACCTTGGAGCCCTCCTTGGAAATCAGGCCCCTGCTGTGAGAAGCCAAAGCAGCCACATAAGAGAGGGAGAGCCGAGGCCCCGCACAGCCCTTGAACAGCCCTAGCTAAGCTCCAAGGCGCAGCCAGGACCAGGCACGTGGACCTCCAGGTCAACCTCATGAAAACCAGGAGATCCACCAGTCAACCCAAAGAATCTTAAAAAGTAATAAATTGTTATCATTTTTAAGCCACTAACTTTTATGGTAGTTCAGTACCCAAAAATAAACTAAAAATATCAATAATACTTTACTAAAGCAACATTATGATATGCTGACTTACACAGACACATAATATGGCAATATAATAGGAATGGTTATTTTTTTTTAAGATTTTTTTTTTATATGGATCATTTTTAAAGTCTTTATTGAGTTTGTTACAATATTGCTTCTGTTTTATGTTTTGGTTTTTTGTTTGCAAGGCATGTGGGATCTTACCTCCCCAACCAGGGATAGAATATGCACCCACTGCACTGGAAGGCAAAGTCTTAACCACTGGACCGCCAGGGAAGTCCCAGGAATGGTTATTTTGAAAATATATGTTTTGATCTAAGAGTGTACAAATGAGAATATTCTCATTTTGGTATGTGTTTACATCTCTTATTATTAAAAGTTTTGGAGGTATTAGAAAGATCATAAAATCTCTCCAAAGCAAACTTAAATGAAGGAGCTACTGCAAATCTTGAAAGTTATAATAGAAATATTAAAGTTCCTCAAAAACATTTACAAATATTTAATTTCGGCAAAGATATTAAAAAGGCATATGCTCCTGATATTAAAACTTTCTGTTTTGATTCTTTAAACACTTTCCCATCCTTAACGATATATACATATTAATAATTTGAAAACATCAAACAATGGTAAGAAACATTTATATTTCTCCTGAGCATTGCAAGCACAAAGGTGGGTAATGGTTTCCTATGACACAACGTACATTTAATTCTCTAAAAATGCAACAGCTATACTATAGAGAGCATTTATAAACTTGATTTTATTTTGAAAGCATCCATAACGTTTCCAATTAGCAAACATGAGCCACTGGCAGCTGGAACTTACTTTTTCTTCCATCATATCTATACCTGGTTTTATGGACTTTCTCAGATATACACAAGGGGCACATCAGAGATTTATTAAAAACTGGAAAGGGATCTCATACAGGGTTGGAGAAATCTAAAAATATCCAGTAGAGCAGGAAAACTGACAAGGACTCAGGCAGCACAGGTAACACCTGGTATGACAACTAAAAACCAAGAAGCAACTGAGAAGGAGGATATTACCCTTCTATACCTTCTACCCAAGACAAAGAATCACCTACAATTGAAGAGACTCGGCAAGTAGATCATTTTCCGTAATAACACCAAGGACTGCAATGAGACGACCACGAAGCACTCTTTCATTCCAAAATGGTGACCTAAAACCAAGTTCACAGCCTGTCCATCCAAAGGACATGATGCAGCCCGCATGTTGCTGGTACAAGTCCCCACGGGCAGGAGTCCTCCTTCACAGCAATCAGCAGGTTTTCCCTCTCTACATGTTCCCCCCAAAATGGGTCACAGCTAGGAACTGGAGAAATACTCAAGTGGTGGTGGGGGGGGCGGTTAGAGGGACAGGGAGGTTTATTTATAGAGTCCATTCACTTGCAGATAAGTTTCTGGACACAAAAAAAGGTGTCCACCTGAAGAAGGCATGGGTACCAACCCCTAAAAAGCCGTTATTCAACCTGGAATTGCTTTAGGGTAATGGCTTGTGGTGTGACCCATTATTCATTTCATCTTGATGAAAAAACTGGCTTCAAAACCGACACTGGACTTGGAGTCAGAAGTTCGATGTCCAAGTCTTGGCAGGGCCAGTAGATTGCTAAGTGACAGTGTGTCTGGATTTTCTGTTCCATCACAAGGAAGTGGGACCAGATGAACTCTAAGGGTCTTCTAAGTGCTAACCTTGCATGACTCAACACCAGATGGAAAACTTCTGTCTTCTACAGCCCCTCCATCTGTATAGGTTATCTAGCGTACTTTTTTATACCACCTATTTGTTTGTAGATGCTGGGAGAGGCCGTGGAGAAGAAGGGAGATGAGAGGAGAGAGAAGGGTGCATGGCAGCAGTGGGAAGCATGTGATATGCATGCGGTGAAGAAGCAGGCATGTTGCACACCAGCTGTTCAGTGATGGCAGATGGCCTGGGCAGGTCCATGCCTCAAGCTAGCAATGGCACGCTAGCAGCACCTAGGTGATAACGTCACATCCAAAAAGCAGGTGGGTGACATACCTCTTATCTAATTGACCACTACGTTCCAGGACACACACAGAATGGAGCATATTTTACGATGCATTCATGGAAAATGTAGTTTCTGGGGTTAAACAGGATGGTGTTGAGGTTGGTTGGGTACACAGAAGTTCCACGTGCTGTACCATGTTTTGGAAAATACTCCCTGGGGTCATATCCATACCATGCCTGATGTGGTTGTATTAAGGATTTCTGCTCTAATAAAGATATGTTTCCTTATTTTTCTCTATAGGAATACCAACATTCAAAACAAAGAATCAAGGTGGATAAAGCACAGAGTCCTAGACTGCAGTTCTTCCCTGGATTCAGAAACAGTTTCTCCTTTGGAAAATCTGATGCGCCATTCGCTAAATAATTAAAGAATATAGGTTGTCAACCAGAGAAAAAGGTTCTGTCCATGTTGGGAGTTTAAAAGGCTCTCATGTTTTAGCTAGTATCCTAAATTATACATGATATTGGAAGAGAGAAATATCACCAGTCATACAAAATAACACAAAATCCAAATGTTCAAATATGTTAATTGTGTGAGAGATGGTGTCAACTGCCTACCTCAAAATCCATTCTTCCATTCCAATGAGATGTGAGTGGAATTACTGTATGGGGTTTATGGGAAGGCTGCTTAAAAGCAGCCAACTCGGACTGGAAGTTCTGTGATGTCTTCCATCTCCTCTTTTCCTGCCCTCCATCCGGACATGATGACATGAAAGCCAGCGGCCAGCACGGCCTGCTCCACAAGGGCAGCCACGTGCTGAGAAGCACAGCACCGAGAAAGAAAACCAGCTCCAGACTGCTCATCTCTAGAATTCCCATATGTAAGCAAGAAATAAACTTCTTTCTACCTCAGGCTGATGTTATTTGGGGTTCTTCCATTCTACATATTTATAAAGCTTACAGATTTATCCAAAGTCTACCATCAATCAAATGGTAAGCCTACAGATCAAATCTACATTTTGGGGCCCAAACTCCCACTTGCTGTAAATGGCTTTTTAAATGCACAGTGAAGAGAAAAAAAGGTATCTCAGGTGGTCAGTCATTCAACACAAAGATATTCTGTTAACTAAAATAAAAATGTTTAAGAGTAAACTCTATTTTTGTCATGTCAGTACAGAAATCGGTTGTTGAGAAAATCACTGAAGACCCTGATTTCTCAATCTTCTCATTTTCTAAAGGAGATAATATTGACCTGCCTCAGGAGCACAGGCAGAGGATTAACTAATTAGCGATTGTCAATCACCAGGAAAATATAAATTTTAAGAAGCAATAAGACTTTTCACCAGACTATTAATAGCTGTGCTAGTAATTTCTTCCTTCACTGGAGAAAATTTACGTTCGATAAGCACCAAAGCCTCATAGCATAATAAGAATAAAACTTAAATGGAAATCAAGCCTGAAGACACTGCACGACATTTTAACAAAAGCATTGGGTAAAAGATACTACCATCAAATGCAGTGTCATGGAGACCAGCTCAGTGTATTTCTGATGAATGGAGAGACTTCCCACGGTGGCGCACACAGGTTGCGTTCTCTTAGAGGAGTACTCACTTCTCAGCAGGTGTTCACAGATGCTACCCTACTTGACTCTGTTCAAGCTACTCACAGAACAGCCTACTGTGGACACAGTTTTCTTTTTCCTGGTTAGTACCTATCCTCATGGTTCCTTTGTGTTGTGCACGCCTACAGCACTTTTACAGGCACTGTGCTCGAACTCTTGAACTTTTGAACACTCTGTGACACAGTGCTACTGCTTAAGAAATTATTTTCTGGATGAGATATCAAAATTTTAACCCAAAGTCTTTTTCTCCATCAGCAATTCCCTACCTAGGATGCCCCATCTTGCCTTAGCATCCCACCCTCACCTCATCCTGTTCATTTTTGTCATGGTCTCTCTGTGTGGAGTTCACCTCGGGCGTCTTCCACAAGGCTTCCCCTGCCAGCTCCTCTCCCACTCCCTTCTCTGGACATTCACAGAACTTATCGCTTATATTAGCAATTCCACCACTTAACGGTAACAATATGACTTTTTCAGGTACATGTGTTTTGTTCACCAAGTGCACAGTAAGACCCTTTGCAAATAGGGTTCATGATTCACATTTCTTTGTACCCTCACAATGCACAGCAGAAGATGGGAACATAGTAAAGACTCACTGGCACTAACGTGTCCACGTTAAGTATACATCACTTTAATGTTTGGCGCACTATAAAAATGGCCAACTGTCTTTGTGGTCATTTGTTGCACAAACGCATTTTGCTAGACTCTTTCCACCTAGAAAACAAAAGTACGAATCTCCCACGTTTAAATGAACTCACTTAGACTAGATGATTCCAAACCATTTATCACCCGAGTCTCTATTACTTCCAGACCAATTTCATAATGCTTATGCACGGCCACTAAAAGTGAAGTATGAATATTTTTAATTGCACTAAACTAAAATTAATATTTTATAAGTTTTGAGCTAATTCACAAAACCAGGAGAAATTTTTTTAAAACATTCTAAAAAATGTATAGAAAATTCTGTGCCACTAACTAAATAAGTTATGAGTATAACATTTTTCACTGATATCCATTGTACAGCTATCTTCTTACAATTATACACATCAGAGTGCAGGCCGAAGACATGCCAGGGCCTTAATTTTTAGTATTTTGTATAGAATGAAGGTAGAATCAATGTTATATAGAAACAGGGCTTCCCTTCTTTGTCTTCAAAATATGATGTTCTCTCTTCTATACGAATCTAAACATTAAGGTCTTACTAGAATGGTGATGAGCACACTTAATTAAACTAATCCTCATTTACCCCCCTTGCCTCATGACCCCTAGCATCAATCACACGTGAGCCTCTTTTGAATTTTAAAAGGGGGAGAATTTAAGACAATGCCAGATATTAACTCATACTAACTCTTCCAAAACCTCTCAGGATTCTGGAAGACATTCAAATCTGGAATCTGACTTATGTGACATATCCTTAAAGGAATCCTTACCGCCTTTAATAATACTGATACTAACAAGGATGTGTAGAGTGAGCATTCGCTGTGCGCCAAGCACACCTATTACCTCATTTAGTCGCCACAACCCTACGAGGCTGGCAAAATTATAACCTTTTTGCGACTGTCCCTACTTTACAGATAGGGCATTTTAGATTAAACATTTAAGTCATCTGCCTAAGGCCGCACAGCTAGTTTGGGGAGAACTGGGATGGGCATTCGGGTCGGCCAGCTGCCAGAGTCCAGCCCTCCATCCGTTATATACTGACATCTCTCCTAGTTCCGTTAACCACACAACTCTTTTTACCCATTTTTTTTTCTTTTTTTTGGCCACGCTGCGCCGCTTGTGGGATCTTAGTTCCCCGTCCAGGGATCAAACCTGGGCCCTTGGCAGTGAAAGCGCCAAGTCCTAAACACTGGACCACCAGGAAACTCCCTCTTTTTACCCATTTTAACATTTCGAAGTTTTGTTAAGTCATCTTTCCTTCGCAAGACTGGTAAGAATTAATTACTGCTGAATGATTACATTGATTTTTTAAAGCTAATGGAATTTTTAATGAAAATAACACTAAGGGAGATGATGGGAAACTACAATTCTGAAAATCAGCCATAAAAGCAGCCCACTAAGATTCACAAGATGGTCACAGATTCAAAAAAAAAAAAAAATTATAGTAAAATTAAATCTGCTTGGAAATTTCTTTTTTGGGGGGTGGGGCGGGTGAGGTCGGTGCTGGTGGGCACAACCAATAATTCCTAAGGAATAAGATTTCCTATAGAGATGTACCTTCGTATGTAGTTTTAAAAAGGAAAACCCACGGTCCTAATCCTGTGAGAATAGAGCAGCCTTCTCAGCATCCATTTGCTGGATTTCACTAAACCTCAGATGTCAAAATTCCTCATCCTGAGAGAAAAAAATACTACCCAGCCTTAAAGTTTTAAGACATTGTGCTTTTTCAGGGGGTCATTTCCACCTGCTGTAACAACCTCAGCTACGAGGGGCCTTATATCCAGCAGCCAAAGCGTAAGAAGTAACCAACCTGAGGAAGGGGTTTCTTCACTATTAAAACCAGGGGGGGAAATGCTGGATCAGAAACAAAAACGGGGGGCAAGTTGTGGGAGAAACTTAGATAATTGACAAAGGGAAAACTAAACCATGACTCAAGGAAATAGGAAGTATGCTAAGTGGCCTAATGTCTACCTATGGGTTCTGGCCTAGGTAAACAACTGCTGTTCTAAACAATTCTAGCCAAGAGAGTATCTCAAATTTAACATGAGCAAAAGTGAACTCACCACCCTACCTTCCAATCCTGCTTCTTTTTCATTCCTGGTATCAGGGGATGGCCACTCAATGCACCTGAGGAGTTCAGAGACTGGGGGCTTGTTCTAATCTTTTCCTTGCTCTTATGCCCCCAAAATTTATCAATAGCTACATCTGGATGATTTTACCTCCTAAACAGTTATTGCATTTGGTCCTCCTCTCCACTCCTACGACCACTGCACTGGTTTTGGCCCCATCTTCTCTTCCTCGTACAATTGCAAGAGCTGCCTGTCTGGAATCCCGGCACCCCACCCCCAATTTCCCCATTAAATCTACACACACCATTCAATCTGAGCATATATTCCCCTGTGTGAAACCTTCAATAGCTACTCACTGCCTAAAACAGTAATTATCAAACATTCTTAAGCTTCTAAACTCAATACTAAAGTGAAACCTTTCTTGAATTTCCATTATATGAAACAATTCCAGCCTGGGCTGTTCTGATTGCAGGGAATGGAGGATCCCTGCTATCTCAACTCCCTACCTCCATGCCTCCCTGGCTGGTATATATCTGTGACGCTCCTCAGAGCAGTTTGAAAAGCACAGGCCAGAGAATCAAATTTAACTTCTTAGCATGGTCCCCCAATGGCCAGATCTTACCTTTCCTTCCCAGTTCATTGCACTAACCAGCCTTCAAGGTGGCCCCCAGTGAACCCCATCTCCTGGTATTCAGGCATTTGTGTAATTCTCTCTCATATCACATTTGTATAATTCTCTCTCATATCATACCAAGGGCTGGTCTGTGTGATCAATAATAGGATATGGGGCTTCCCTGGTGGCGCAGTGGTTGAGAGTCCGCCTGCTGATGCAGGGGACATGGGTTCGTGCCCCAGTCCAGGAAGATCCCACATGCCACGGAGCGGCTGGGCCCGTGAGCCATGGCCGCTGAGCCTGCGCGTCCGGAGCCTGTGCTCCGCAACGGGAGAAGCCACAACAGTGAGAGGCCCGTGTACCACATACACACACACACACAAAAAATAATAATAGAATATAGCAGAAGAAATAGTATGCCACTTCCAAGATTAGGCCATAAGAGACATTGCAGCTTCTCTCCTTCTCTCCCTCCCCCTTTTCTATAACCTTTCCCCTTCCCTCTCCTCCCTCTCACTTTACTTGTTCTGGGGAAAGCCTATTGACATGCCATGAGCAACTCTATAGAGAGGCTCATGAGGCAAAGATCTGAGATGTCCAGTCGGTAGCCACGTGATTGGGCTTAGAAGTGAATCTTCTAGTCCCATTCAAAACTTCAGCTAACTGCAGCCCTGGCCAATGCCTCAACTGCAACCTCATAAGAGACCCTGAACTAGAATCTCCCGGGTAAGCTGCTCCCAAACTCCTGAACTACAGAAACTTTAAGATGATACGTGATTGCTGCTTTAAGTCAAAATTGCTGGAGTCATTTATTATGCAGCAATAGAGGACTAATACATTCACATTCTCTCACTGCTTCCCTATCTTGCACTTTCCTCTAGCTTGATGTTGCCCCAGCAGATAATTTTCTGTTTCACATCCCATTCCTATTTTTCTTTCTCTTTTGTCTGCCTGAAATGCCTCTCCCCACCTATCTTCACTAGCGAACTCTCTTACCACTCAAGGCATCACATGCCCCAGGAAGCCAACCCTGAGTCCGAGTTAGGCTCAGAGACCCACCCTAAACCATTTTTCTCCCAGAAGATCCTGGGCCCAGTACTTATTTGACAAAGACTAGATACTTGATAAATGTTTATTGAATTGAACTGCTGATAAATGCGTAGTAGTATTTAGGAAAACAAACTACAGAGAGGTGCTATTCATTTCACTATCTCTGCATGGTCTTCTTAGTGTAGAAAGTAATGGAGCCATACACTTTTCATTATATTGAGCCCAACTGCAGTATCTAATCAATGTAATAACATCTGTATTAATAAACATGTGTCAGTTTTAAACTGGTGTTGATAAGAAGAAAGCTATCACTATTTCATCATGAACAACCAAATGTATCTCCCCCTATGAGTGACCACTAGCACAAGTTCAGGCAAAGTGTGGTCCTTTGCTTTTTTGCAAGGCACTGGGACAAATAAACTGCAAAGGGCAGGCCATCTACTTGAGGAAGGAAGTAACAGAAGTAATGGAAGGAGAGAGAAAAAAACTGAGGTGAGGAAGAGGGGCGGTGTTCAGACCATCACTTCAGCCCAAATGACAGAATGATATCAGTGGCTCCAAAAGAAGCTTCACTTAGATTTCCACAGGCCGAAGAAGGTGATACCAAGAAGTGACTGAGTTTAGATTATACCCTTTCTAGTAATACAGAGAGGTGTGGCTCCTAAGGAAAGGAAGAAAAGCAAAAAACAAAAAAAACATGATGGGGGAGGGGGAAGTGCTAAATTATAGAAATACAAAATATTCAGGAGAACAAAAGGAGGAGCAAAAGAACAATTCAAATATTAGCTCTCAGATAATATTTTAAATCTTCCCTTTTGAATGCATAATAATATATAATATTTAATATAAAACATGAAACCAGATCACACAGTCACAGACATTGCTTTTTGATAACCAGCATAAAACAGTGGTGAAAAGCAAATACTTTTTTCATAGAAAATAAGACTACATATAAGAAATACAGTCATCCCCGGGTATCCTTGGGGGACTGGTTCCAGAACACCCCGAGTAGATACCAAAATCCATGGATGCCTGAGTCCCTAGTATTTGCATATAACCTATGCTTATTCTGTCATATACTTTAAATCATCTCTAAATAATTTATAATATGTAATAGCATGTAAATGCTATGTAAATAGTCTAAATACTATGTAAATAGTTGCCACAGTGCAAGGCAAATCCAAGTTTTGCTTTTTGTAACTTTCTGGAATTTTTTTTCCCAAATATTTTTGATCCGCGGGTCAGCCGAATCCGCATTTGTGGAACCCGAGGACACGGAGGGTTGACTGGTAAGTATACGACAGACTTGACAAATTTCTTTTCAGAAAGATTATAAAGGCATTCTCAAATGTCCGTCAAGCTGATAATTATGAAGGGGAAGAGTTTCAGAAACTAAACTATACGAGTTAAGTTGGAAAGCAATCCAAGTAATAAAAATATACACTTTTAAACAATTTGTAAATTAAATTGGAAAAATGCTTCCTTGAGGTGACAACAAAAAAACACATCTTGGTGTTTGAATGTACAACAGTGTCTTTCCCCAAAAAATTTATTTTATTTTTTCCAGCTTTACTGAGATAGAATTCACATGTAACATTGTATAAGTTTAATACAACGTGATGACTTGATACACTTATTAACTGCAAAATGATTACCATAGTAGGGTTAGCTAACACCTCTATCACCTCACATAATTACCATTTCTTTTTTGTGATGAGAGGATTAAAGATCTATTCTCTTAGCTATTGTCAAGTATATAGTACAGTATAATTCTCTCTAACTATTATACAATGCAGTGCATTAGATCCCCTGAACTTATTCATCTTGTAAGTGGGTTTACAACTAAAGGATCTGAAGTTGGGATCTTCAAGAGATACCTGCCCTCCCATGTTCATTGCAGCGTTATTCACAACAGCCAAGATATGGAGAGATTTCAAATCATTTTAACAATAATAACCTTTTCTATGGAAAGTCTATTTTGCAAGAATGATAGAGATAGGTAAATTGGTAGCACTCTTACTTTCATTTTTTGTGTCTCTAATCAGCTCCTAGTTTACAGAAGATCTGAATATCTGCCTTCTGTCCTAATATCTCCCACATCAGAAACCACGAGCTTCGGTGTCATTAAAATGGGCAGAACTCCAGGAAAGCCACATAAGATAGACCAGCCTTCACCATGTAAATAAACTGGCATGAAAATGGACATTTCTCAAGACTAATTGGAATTTTTTCTTGGAAAATAGTTCAGTGTACTTGCCAACTGTATACCTCCTAATGCTAATTATGCATTTAAAAGTTAAAGTTAATGAAACTCATCACCACAATCATCCTTGCCTACATTTTCATTTAGTCACCAGGGGGAGCTAATACTGCTCTGTGGGTAGGTAGAGTCCAGGAATTAGATTTTTTTAAAGGGGGAAAAATTAAATTGATGTGGTATGAAATATAACTCAAATAAGGTCCATAGTGCCGATAAGGCAAATGTATCACACATGCAAAAAGAGAATTAGGTATAGATCATTTCTTGTTGTTGTTAAACAAAGAAGTTAGAAAAAACTGAAAGCCATCAATTAGTAGAATTTTGCTGTGCTTAACAGAGGACATACATAAACCCAGTCATTTACAGGTGTCTTTGGGCCTATTAGGCTCTTAGTCACCATCCAGATTTTCTACAACTGTCGATTTGTTGCACTGACTCTATTATTTTCTTGGTTGAAGCACTACTATGATTCTACACTCTCACAGCTAATCATATGCTCAAAAATATCCCATATAATTACATTATAATTATCTTGAAACAAATGTTACTTTCTCCTTTTGCTTCCCATATTTCTTTCAGTTCCAAATATATTTTTTTAGCACTTTTAATTGTGTGTTCAAAGAGTTCTACCCAATAATCTATTTAAATTCATTCTACATTTCACCCAGGAGACACAATCCCTTTAAACTTTGAGGAGCTCCAGTTGGAACAAAGAGGGGAAAAGGGTTCAGAGTTTGTGGAATAATCACCTCTAATCGATCAATTTCCCCCGAAGGTAAAGCTGAAAGAAAGGAGGAGTGAAGAGTTCCATCCAATTCCTTGAAGTTTAAAGGAACTAAGCCCTGAGGCACAGTGTAGAATGAGTCCTGCCTTCCCCTCCCAAGGCCTATTAGGAGGTCATAGATCTCTGTGACATTGCTGCCATTCCCCAAGGCCAAGATCCCCAGCCAGTGACTTCACACAAAGAGAAAGGATGGGGAAATAGTCCACTTTTCTTATCAACTCACTACCTTATAAAGGAAGTAGATATTGGTCACAAGCATCTTAAGCAGAGCAATGTGTAAAAAAAGAAAAGTGCAGTCACACAAAGCTGTAAAAATTCAGCCTCCTAAGTTTTATCATGTTGACTTTCACATCTGAGAATAGGCTACATGTGGCAGAGCTCTCGTGTGCACACAAATGTATCCAAACACCTAAACATCACCCTGTTTATAAGACAGACTGAATGGCTGCACAGGGCTGAGGAAATAGTTGGTTTCTTTTAATTCATCTTCCCCACAAAAGAGGCCCCACTGTTTCCACATCCCAAATACAGCCCTTCATTTATAATCTCTACACTTCTCCACAGGGACAAACTGACAGCTTTAATTACCATCAATGACCATCAAGGACATGGTGGAAATTCTTGAAGATATTCTCCCATGGTTTGTGTTCTTGATATTTTATTTACAATTTTTGGCAAATAAATCATGAAACCACAGAATTAGATGATAATATGTTCATTATCAATTATACAACTAAGGCCAGACCACTTCTCTAAAACAGTTATGGTTCCACAAGACATCCAAAGGTAACATTTTTAATACACAGACAAATAATGCTAATTTGCTTCTTGAGTTCTATTCATTTCAAAATGCTAATTTCAAAAACCTCAAACTAATCAAGGAGCAGGTAATTTGCAAAAAGTTATAACTAATACAGGATATTCTCCACTTAGCTCTTACTTGTAAAAAATAAAGTGAATTTACCCATGTATTTTCTATTTCTAGGAGATTTCATCCTTTAGGAACTTTCCATTCATAATCAGTAGCTTTCTTGTGATTCACAAATTATTATAACAGGCTGACAGTAAAAACGCCTAATTTTATTTTTTTATTTTTATTTTTTTTCCACAGTTAGACATATTTTAGTGAAACTTCAGAACATGAAATCAAAGAGAATATGTAAAATCCAACTAAATAGAAAAGACAAATTACACACAAAAGAACTATAATTAGAATGACTATAGATAGCTCAACAAAAACAATAGCAATCACGATTATGGTGTAATATCTTCATAACATGGAACAAAAATAACTGTCAACCTCTGCCCAGATAATCTATCAAGAATGAGCGTAAAAACACCTAATTTTAAAATGCACATCAAAAATACAGAGAAGTATTTCTTAAAACTACCCCTTCAATATTCCAGCTATTTAATTTTAATAAATTAATACATGTAATAACTCACCATTCATAGTGGGAAAATGTACCTCATCAGTAAAGGCCTTTTATAAATCCCGATTACAATGCCCAAAATCATTCAAAAGCTTCGAGACAATAATGGACCTGAAAGTGATTATTTTATATCCATGTTTTGGTAGAGAATTTCACAAACAAATATATCAAGAAAAAGACAGTAGACTAAACACTAATATCAAAGTTCTGCTGTAGCAAAATCAACGTGGAAACAACAATGCTTTTACAGCAGGTAATAGTTTAACTGACCCTTCCTCCAAAACTAGAAAAAGGAGCTCACTCAACCAACAGCTCAGAGGTTGGAACCAATTATGAACAATTGCTTTCTCTCTGGCAAATGCGTAGAAGAACTTTAGTCATGGTCCTGCCAGACCAAGAAAATGACACCCTCAAGCCACACCACCTTCTCTAAAACTGAGAGGAGCAGAGACTTGGTGAGTTGTTTTTCACATGATGAAGTAAATGGTAGTCAACAACAGTGGTCTCTGAAATATAGGGTACATATCCCAGGGTAGAAAAGATAGTCTGAATATTTAGCAACCAATCAGAAGGGACAGCAACCATAAATAGCCACCCAGCATCCTGAGAGTGAGAAGATAAATAGTCATCCTGGGTGCCCTTGCTTCTCCACTCCCTTCCCACATCTCAAAATAGTGTCCAGTGAAACAGACCTGTGGATCATCTTGTTTAATGTTAAGTAATCTAATTCACACACAATCCTCACGTTTTGATAAGTGATTTTTAAAGTTTTCTGCAAGGAAACTGCAGGATATGGATAGCTGTGCACAAATAATCAACAAGAAAATGGCAAGTCTAGCCCTTCTACTCCTAGTAAAAGCTCTTTGTCAGCCACAGGATGAAGGACAGAAGAAAGAAACAATTTAATCAGATGTGACCAAAAGTTGGCAAAACAAAATTGAGATTTCAGGAAAGTTATTTAAAATATGGTGGCTATAGCCAACATCCATAGTTATGAACCTCAGCAAGAAGTGTAATAACATACGTTCTCTCTTTGTGGTTTTCTGAGATAGCTCTCTTAGCTCTCACAGCCATTAAAATAAATTGTCAAAATAAATGAATCTAGACCAGAACTTCAAAACAACATAAATTTATTTTTTTAAATCTATTTATTTCATCTTCACCTCATTTTTCAATTTCTATTTTTTGAGTGTTGTATCATATGTAATATATTGATAAGTATGTATTATGAAGATGCAGCCTATATTTTTTTAATCAAAAAAGTTTGGAAACCACTGGTCTGAAAAATAAGAAGCATGTGGAGAAGTGGCTGGGGAATGGAATCAGTGGAGGCCACGAAATTGCATTTTGGGGGCTTAGGGGGATTTGAAGAATGAAGTAGCCTAAAAACACTAAGGAAATATTTTGGGTAGGAAACAAGAAATTGATCAAAACAGAGGGACATAGGAAAATAAAATATACAGTGCCTTAAGCCTAATTAATATAGAAAGAGATAATTAATTTATATATAAATGATTAATAACAAAGCATGAATAATGAATTAATATAGAAATTAATGTAGAAATATGCAAATCAAAGGCATAATGCATTGAACCTAATATAAACTAAAGTGTTAAAATATCACATTTATTTCATGTAATTTATTTCAACTAATGATTTGAAAAGGAAAACAGAAAAAAAAAATTCTGAAAACAGTTTCAATATGCTTCTGTGAAAATGATGCTTCATTCCATAAAACATTTTCCTTATTCCCACTGCCAACAGAACTTGCTGTTAGGGTACTTGACTGTCAAGTGGAACCAACCAGTCTTTAATTTTCCACAACCATATAACACATGTTCAATCACTTTCACTTTTTCTTTAAATTCTTTAGTCAAAAAAAAAAAAAATCCAGATGTCTAAAAGTGTTCAGTTCACAAAATCTGTGTGAAGCTTCCAGGGAGTCTCATAACTTTTAAAATCAAATTAAATGAACATACTATTTTATACTGATGCAGTGTCTAATCATTGGTTCAGTTCCTTTTCTTCAAAAATGTGAACCCGTACAGTATCAGTATTTGTAAAGGAGCCACAAATATGGTTAGGGTTTTATAAATCTGGTCTACAAACATCTTCCCCCAAACTACAACAGCCTTGCTGTCACACACACCTCGACCTACTCATCTTACCAACAGTATAGTGGGCCAGAGGGTTAAGAACTAATACAACGCTGTTTAGTTTTTCTGCATTTACACCCAGGCAATTCACATCAATGATGGGAAAGAACACTTAACAGACAACTCAAGTTTGCAAATTAGCAGGAGAGGAGAGAAAAATGACTCAGAACAACAAGCATACAGTATTATCAAATGCACTTTACACATTTATCCTGTTAAGTGAAGCTTAGTTTTGATGATTTACAATGCTAGTTCTTACTCAGTTTTGTAAGCATAATAAAGTCTCCGTAATCTCAGCCTTCCCCATAGCACCCTGCTATTAAATCTTTGTTGAGAAGTGTGATGAGACCCCTCTGGCTTCCAGCCCTCCCTACTCCCTGAGGGAAATGGCAAGAAATGATAGGGTTTGTGGATTAGAAAAATGAGAGGTTCTCTGTGCTTTTCCTTCTTTAAATATATATTTTGATAATCTGTCTTCTGCATCAGAGAGTCCCAACAGCATTAGAGTGATTTCCCTCCCTTCTCAGCCTCCAGGAAAAAGACAGCACGGCTGGGGCAAGACAGGTGGTTTGCATCTCCTGCTACAACTGAAGAGCGGGATTTAATTTTTTTTTTTTCCCCTTCCCCTTATTCCTTCAAGCAGGGATGATACATAATTTACTTACACGTGTTGGATTGCCGACTAGAGGACAGCTGCCCTGAGAGACAAAGAAGAGAGCCACCCTGTACCTCGTTATCCTTAGGGACTGTTCTGCTGCTTCCTAGGTCAGGATGCTTCTCCACAACAGTGCCCACCTTCCAGAATTCCCCTCAGTGATGAACTCCATTAACTGTGTGTGTGACCCCCTAGATCTCTGGGCCGATGCTGGATCTGCTGTCTGTGAGTTCAGTCCAGGTCACTGGTACCTACTCATGAACTGACCTGGGGCATACTTGGTCCCTGAGCTGACTTTCAAATCTGAGTCTAAAATTGATCGTCTTGGGACTTCCCTGGCGGTCCACTGGTTAAGACTTGCCCTTCCAACGCAGGGGGCACGGGTTCAATCCCTGGTCAGGGAAGTTAAGATCCCACATGCTGCGTGGCACAGGCAAAACAAAATAAAATAAAATTGATCATCTTGGTCCATATTTGACCTTCATCTCCTAAGGCCAGGACTAGTCTAGGCTCACTTGGCATGACTATACCAGGATTTCAAAACTTTCAGTTTGGAGTGAGTCAGTTTTCACCTTGGCAGCTCACCCTTGGGTATGAGAGTCACCAAAGAAGAGATCTCAAGTTACCAAGAAAGCACTCAGTTAGGGATGGGAATCTCAGGGCAGGTTTTTACCGGTTCAGGGTGGTTTCAACAAAACTACCCTGACTGACTTCCATAGGTGTCAGACCACAGAATACCTCCGTTTTGTGTTATTTTGCAAATCAGCAAGTTTTAAGACTTTTCTCTCCTAATTCTACTCTATAGTTAACCCTCCTACACACTATTAGGAGTTCCCTCTTTCTTCATACAAATCGTTCACCAAAAGGTTTTCAGGCTCTGGTCTAGATGGATAGGACGACACATGTAAGTAAAGACTTCGAGATTAACAGAAGGGAAGCCACAAGGAGCAAAGAAGAAAGTTGAGAAAACAGCAAGAGACCATAAAATAGCCAGAGAGAAAAGAAGGAGAGATATAAGGACAACAAGGAAATTAAGAGTCTTGAAACAAGGACAGGAATCAAAGGAAAATTAGCAAAGATACAAATGGGGCTAGACGAAGTTAAAAGACAAAAAAAAAAAAAATTAAAAAAACAAAAAAGAGTAAAACTAAAAGGGAAAAAGAAAACAACTAGAAATATCCTACTTTGCTAAACTAGCATTTTATCCACCAGAAAAAAGAAGAAGCACCAAGAAGAGAGTAAACTCAAGCAGCAGGAAACTAAATTTGGAAAAGTCAGACCTCCTAACGTAGAGTAAAAGGTTTTAATCAAGGAAGAAGGTAAAAGCATCATATTACTTTTTTAATTAAAACGCTGCCAGTGTCTTTAATCTCTTCCAGATTAGACTGAAGGGTACCCTTAGCTAACTCAACTCAAGTTTGAACTTTAACACTTTAAACAAATGTGAAGGATTCCTGATTTTGTTTCTCCCCCTTTTGCTTTCTCCCTGATCCTCCACTTCTGCTTTTCCCCTCATCAATCTACCGCCCTCCCCAAGAAATCACCCTGAACATCAGTAAACAGGACAAAGACCCATCAGCTGTACCTTTCCTGAAATGTTTCATTAAGTCACAAATAAGACTGTTTTCTTTCCTTTGTTTAAAATGTTGTGGGATAAAATGATGTGAGCACAGACTAGATTCTAAGCTTTTAGAAAGCTTAAGATCAAAATAAACCAAATATTTTATTAGGGATTGAGGTTTTTGAAGAAAAAAGTATTTAACCCATAGATATTATCTTCACCATACCACATGCTGAAAATCCAGCATTTTCTGCACTGATATGAAAGTTGTATAATATATAAAGAAATATATTATTGTATAATATATAAAGTTATCCAGGAATAATGTTTCTTTTGTTGTTGTTGCTGTTGTTGTTTTGCTTCACAGAGCTGAACGTAAGGATATTTCCATGGCAGGAACTCAACAAAACGTAAACACTAAATAGAACTTCAAGGTTTTTTTAGTATTGAATTTTAAAGTTAATCTTTCACATGAGAGATACACCACTCTCACCTAAGGTAAGATTTCTTGCTGGCATAGTTTATATTGGCCATATCAGTTGGGTTCCCATGTCTTCACCTTAATGTTAGTGTTGACTCCACATAAGTAAAGCTTCCCTTTAAAGCTATTCCACTAAAAATAGAATCATACTAACTGCATTTAATGGGATTTTCCAAAAATTATGCATTCTGAGGAAAAATGAATTAAATGAAGTCAATTAAATGCACATGAATTAGAAAATGCAAATAAATCCACAAAGAATACCTTTACACACCCAATAGAATGCTTAAATGAAAAAGACTGGCAACACAAATGTTATCAAGGATGCACAACTGGAACTCATAGACGTTGCTGGTGAGAGTGTAAAACGGTGCAACCACTCGTGATAAAGATTCAGAAGTTTTTCATACAGTTAAATATACCCTACCCCATGACTCAGCAATTCTACTCCTACTTATTAACTCGAGAAATAAAACATATATCCACAAAAAGACCTGTATAGGAAGGTTCACGACGACTTTATTCACAATAACCAAAAACTAAAACTAACCAAAATGTCTACCAATAGGAGAATGGAAAACAAAATTAGGATACATTCGTGTGATGGAATACTACTCGGCAATAAAAAAGAACAGATTACTCATATACACAACATGAATGAACCTTGCAGACACTGTGCTGAACAAAAGAAGCTAGACACAAAAACGAGTACATACTGTGTGTACTTATAAGAAGCTCTAGAACAGGCAAAACAAATCTACAGTTAAAAACTTAGAATCTAGTTACTTCTAGTGGATCATTATTGATTAGAAAGGGGTCAAGAGAAGAGAAATGTCTAGGATGCAGGAAATTATCTTAAGAGGGATATGGGTCACATGGGTATATGTATTTTGTTAAAGTTTATCAAACTGTGCACTGGGGAGCTATAAATTTCACTGTATGTAAATGCTACATTATAAACTATAACATTAATAACGATAAACAGCTATTAAACTCTAGTTAGTTGGTCTGCTTATCACGATGATATGAGTAAGCAATTTTGAAACTACTTAATGTGTATTCTAGACTCGGGAAATGAGTAAATATATTGAGGATGATGGAAGCTAGGTGTCTCACTGCTAGAGAGGATAGTCATAAATATGGAAAGAAAAAAGATTGGAATGTATCTCAAATGTTGGATTGAATTAGAGGTATCAATAGAAACATGTGGTTCTTATTAGAGAGAGAAAAATACATATATGTGTATATATTTGTATATATGTGCATTTTATAAGTTATATTATACATGTATTATATTAAACACACATACACATTTCCTAAATTCTGTCTGCTGATATGGTTTATAATCAACGATATACCTCTATCAATGAGTATACACAGTGCCCGTATCTTGATTTCTAAATACCTTTGTCCTCTTAAAGGAACCAGGGTTCCTTGGACAAAAGATTGATTAGGACTATAACATGATGAGCCTGGAGCATCTGTGTGCAGCAGAAACTGAGTCAGTCTTCCAGTAATGATGGAGACATTAAACTGACCCAGAATACCATTCAAAGGGACTCCTACTGGCCAAATCTCAGGCAATCTGGGCATCAAAATAATGATAGTAATGAATTATGACCCACTGAATAAAATACAAATCCAAAAGCCCATGGTGATACGAATACAAAAATAAATGAATGAATAAGAAAGGAAACTGTGGCAGAAGGCCAACCAATAAATACAAAAATTATAAAGCTAAAATGGAGATTTCATGAGAGAAAATATTTACTTAGTGTCAAAGCATCTTCCCACAAATTACTTATTATTTACAAAGGGAAAAGAGCGACATTTTAACACTGGAGAAATTTGGTGGACACCACCTTAAACAAGTATTCAGTGTTAACCCCATCAACACTGGTATAGTATAGTCAACATCAGGTACTTCCTGATCTGATGTACTGAGAAGGGCACAGCACCACTTTGGTGGCATTCCCGCCATGGAAGTATGTAACCTGAATTTAATCATGAGGAAACATCAGGCAAACCCAATTACAGATGGGCATTCTATAAAGTGCTGGCAGGTACTCCTCAAAAAATGAGAGACCATTCCAGGTGAAAGGAAACGAAAGAGACATGACAATTAAAAAATTATGCATGATCCTGAATCCCAGATGAGAAGAAAATGAAACAAACAAGGAAAAAAACCTCTAAAGGACATTATTGGGACAACTGTTGAAATTCAAATATTGGCTGTAGATTAGATAACAGTACTCTATGTGTTAAATGTGAACTTTCCTCATTTTGATAAGTGTGCCATAGCCATGTAAGAGACTGTATTTGTTCTTAGGAAATACACCGAATATATTTCGAAGGGTGTGAAGTCTTCAATCTTCTCTCAAATGACTAAGAAAAAAAATTAGTGAAGAGGCAATGACAGATCAAGTAGGGTAAAATGTAAAAAACTGGTGAATCAGATAAGTGGTAGATGGGAGTTATATATACTGTTTTTGCAATTTGTCTCTAAGTTTGGAACTGTATCAAAATAAAAGTTACCAAAACCCACAAAAATATGTATATAGCAATGCTTATATAAGCGTCACAGATTTTCAAACTTACACTCCAAAAAAAACGATAATGGGTTTTCTGAAAGAGAGGAGAGTCTATGGCCTAATAAACTGACTCACTGCAATCCCTTTTTGAAGAGCCACAGTGCACTTCAATAATGAAGCCTATTTAACTGGATTTAATCCAACAGTTCCATAATAATCTGTTCAGGAAACCTGCTTAAAATGGAACACCTATTAAAATCTTACAAAAATATCAGTATTCTGTGGAAAACAGCTGGAGAGCCACTTGTCTAATAAATACATTTCCTATACATGGTTAGTTGAAGAAAGATTTGTGCTAGGAAAATAAGATAGAGTAAGAGATCTACAAACACACACACACACACACACACACACACACACACACCGGAGCAGTGTCAGTATCATCAGTAAGAGAAAAATGACAGGAGTCTAAAAAGAGATATCTATCTAAAACGTCCCACCCAGCCTCATATAGTATGTTCTTGCAGGATATATTTTTAAAGAGGGTGGAAACTTGGCAAACTGAGTTTTACTTTTATCCAACCATTAACTTGAACACATCATGCTTCCTGTCATTTAAAATCTGATTCTTCCCGTGAACTGTATAGCAGAATAGCTTCTGTGCCTTAGCGAGCACCTTTGCAAGACTCAGAGAACACAATGATGAATAAGACAGAGTTCCTGCCATCCAGGAGCTTCCAGTCTAATGAGGGAGATGGAAAGTTAACACATGCAGTGAACACTGTGGTATTCAAGAATAAGCATGGGGCTTTATAGGAACACAAAAAAGGCACCAAACTCAGCAGAGAGCAACCAATCAGTGAAAGTTCTCTTGAGATGATATTTAAACTAAAATAAGTTTGTGCACACTAAACTTCTGTGAAAACTTATTCAGAAGGTATTTTTAAACTTTATTTTAGCCACCCAATGTTAGACTCTGTATCTACAAGGTATCACGGTAATTAAAAAAAAAAAAAAGGAAATGAAAACATATCCATTAGCTATTAAAATCTGGGTACAATTCAAAATCTAAGGATGACTGTGACAGTGAGTTTGCCGTAAACCATCATCTTGGAATTCTTTCTAAAGCGCTTCTAGACTTACCTAGGTACTCAAGTAGAAGAATGTAACAGCTGGAAGAGGGGGTGACAAAAAAAAAGGAACAAACGGAAAAAATCAGAAATAGAACAGTATGAGAAGACAAGAAGTGGCAAGTGTTGTTTACCTGTCAGCGGGAAAACAAGAAACAAACGGAAAAATCAGCAATAGAGAAGACGTACGAGAAGATGAGAAGTGGTAGGTGTGTTTACCTGTCAGCTGACATCGATTAATCTTGTGTTCTGTGATGTCACTCAGTGACTCAAACACCTGGAAGCAGCTGTCACAGCTGTGCACGCCTTCGTCTTCCAGCTCCTCACCATCTTCCGGCCTCTTCTTACAGTCCCCTGCCTCTCCATCTTCAGTCTTGTCTTCAAGTTCACAGTTGGGGTCTGAAAAAAAATCAAGACTGTAAGTATGGCGTTTAAAGACAGGTTCTTTTAAAGCAGCGCTTCATCTTGCTACCCAAACCAGAAACACCTTTCTCCTTGAAACTGCACTAGGAGGGCTTTATTGTAGATTTTATTACAGAAGCATCAAAAGTGAGACTTCCCTAAAATTTGTCAGTTCGTGATGACTGGAGTTTTTCCTTTTCTCCTCCAACATGTAGCCCTTTTCTCAGCTCCTCTTTCAAATAATTTGCCACACTTAAGGTTAACTTTGACATTTTTTTACAGCCTTTGTTTGCTTACAAGAGAGAGATAAATCACTTTTTTTTTTTTTTTTTTTTTTTTTGTGTTACGCGGGCCTCTCACTGCCGTGGCCTCTCCCGTTGCGGAGCACAGGCTCCCGACGCGCAGGCCCAGCGGCCATGGCTCACGGGCCCAGCCGCTCCGCGGCATGTGGGATCTTCCCAGACCGGGGCACGAACCCGCGTCCTCTGCATCGGCAGGCGGACTCCCAACCACTGCGCCACCAGGGAAGCCCAATAAATCACTTTTAAAATTAAACAGTCTCCAATGCAAAGGGAAACACCACTGTGCTTGAGAATGAATTCCTTTTCTGCTAAATATACTCTTTCACAGGAAATTACCAGAATTAGCCAAAAGTCTAGAGTAAGCTAAGCTAATTACCATAGGCACAAAATTGACCTTTACTTATAGACTGGTCAAAACACACAGTTACCCCATTATTTGTTAGACAGCAATAGCAAAATAAGTTCTATCACATAGCATAACATTCTTGCAAGCACCAATTCAAGTGTAAATGTACTGGTATGTCTCTTGTTTCCAAAATCATCAAAAAATAAAACAAAATATACAAAGAGCAACTGCAAATTATAATCAAGTCAACAACTTGAACCGGCATTATCAGTTTCGAAAAGCTAAATAGAGGGAAAACTAAAAATAGTGCCATTGTAACCCTAAGAATGATACACAAATATCATTCATAAGAGAGCAAAACACATGCAATATTTTCACTTAGAGCTCAATAAATACGTTGTGATTTTCTTTATGCTGTCTTTTGCCTCATTTTAGCGAAGTATCCCCAAACATTCTAGTGTCACTGCTCCTCTTTGCAGGAAAGCACAGAGGGAGAGAAGACGCCTCTTTAGGGAAAATTAGGATAATACAATCTGTGACTTAACTTACGGGACATTCATTTCTAATAGCAAGAAGTCCTCCAAAGTCAGAAATAAATTATGTCTCAAAATAGAATCTTCCATGAACAGTTACAAAAGAACTGTATCGAGATACCTAAGAAATATGTAATGTGTTATCTGTAGTCAATTTGTTTAGATATGGGAGGATAAATATTTGCAATGTTACGATACAGAATTCACAGGATCAAACTAGCCCAGACTTCTTAGAAAAGTCAGTAAGTGCCACCATACCACTGTCCGCTGTCGGAAAGTGCTTCCTGCTACCTTGCATGTCACGTGCTTCTACAAACCTATTTCTACAAGCCACGGTGCTCCCCTTTGGCTGGAAGTTATTCCAAAGCCTTTCTACACATCTGCAATAAACGTAACTATACCACCACCCTTCAAATGATTCACATATACCAAAATCAACTTACATGTCAACATATATAATAATCTCTTGGGTTTGTAAAACAAAAGCAGAATTCCCAAATCAAAGGGCAAGTAGTTTTGTTTTTTTGTTTATTTTCAAAAAAACCTAAAAAACGTGTTTAAGTAAATTGGTAATTTGAGTTGATTTGCCGTCTGGAAAATTAACTCAACACTCTACGCAGTACCCATTGCAACCCACTGGCGTTTAGACTGCTCATCCCTGGGGGAGTAATCACAAGATCTTTTTCGTTTGTCTTGTACTTTGCCCAGCACAGCATGGTGTCCAGGTGAGTGTTTAGTAAATATTATTTAATGATGACAAGAAGGGAGAGGAGGGAGTAAAAAAAGAGTATACTAAAAAGTCCTTTACTGGTATTTATTCTGTAAACAGGAACAGACCAGTCATCTCCAAATTCAAAAGCACCTACATGCCTACATTTTCCAAAACTGACACTGTATAATCCATCACATTTGCCTTTGCTGGTTTCAAATGTTTCATCTAGAGCTACAGACACAAGAAACAGGTAATGGTTCAAAGAGCTCCAACAAGCTAAAACCAAGTGGTAAAATACTGCCAAATTAGAGTAATTCAGGAAAACAAATAACTGTCCCAATTATGGCGAACTGGCCGGCACACCGTTAACACCGCTAAACACTTGGTGGAAGGCAGCAGGCGTACACTGAACACTCGGTTGTTTAGCATGATTTTCCAGTTTCTCATAAAACTGACAGCACTCAGAGAAATGTGGCTGCTAGGTCTGAATTTTAATACGATTATTTAAATGCTATGCATCAAGTTTGCAGGCCTGTTTGTTTTTAAATAAGCAGACACTCTGAATACTTTAAGTAGTATGCAGCGAAAATGATAAGAACTTGCCTCCCTTATTATTCAAGGATATGGACACTTTACACGAATCCAAATCAAAAATATCAAACAAATAGGGAAGCCTGCATGATGCTTTAGCTCTTAACAACTAAAGAATGACCCCAGTCCATGCTTCTGACACTGTGGCTAGTTATTAAAATGAGGGTCATTTTAAGACTGATAAAAAATGGTTTTGCTTCCACTTCTGCATTTACAGATAGAATCCTTCAGGGGCTGAAGCCAGTCAAGCTTATTCACTTCTGCTGCAACTTCAGGACGCAAGCTCCAGCCAACTGGCGAATTGTTTTTTAGGTCACCACTTAAGAGGGACCCTCTGGGGGGTGGGTGCGATTATAGCCTATGATGCTTTGGTGTAGCACAATGAGTCCTGGAAACTCAGACTCTCTCCCTGAGAGTAGATTTTTTTTTTTTTTTTTTTGGCCAACCTCCACATCCAGGAGGAATTCTTTCTTGCCCATTCGAAAGATGGGTTTAGGGCTTTCCTGGTGGCGCAGTGGTTAAGAATCCGCCTGCCAAGGCAGGGGACACGGGTTCGAGCCCTGGTCCAGGAAGACCCCACATGCCGCGGAGCAACTTAAGCCCGTGCTCCACAACTACTGAGCCCACGTGCCACAACTACTGAAGCTTGTGTGCCTAGAGCCCGTGCTCCGCAGCAAGAGAAGCCACAGCAATGAGAAGCCCGCGCGCCGCAACGAAGAGCAGCCCCCGCTCGCCGCAGCTAGAGAAAGCCCGCACGCAGCAACGATGACCCAACGCAGCCAAAAAAAAAAAAAAAGCAAAACAGAAAAAACAAAACGAAAGATGCATTCATTTGCGTTAGGAGTTTCCATTCCTAATGGCAGCTGAGGTAGGAAGATTCTAGAAAGCTGACACTGTCAACCATTTCTTTCCCACAGGCGGCTACACTTCAATAATTGCACATGGCCTTAGTTATGTAGTTTTTATAGAGCCCTTTGAGAGTCAGTCATAAGAAATAACTGTACTGCTCTGCTAGCCATTCAGACCTCTGACTTCAGCCCAAGGAGTTATAAATACAAGGTCCGTCCCTGTAAGCACTGCTCCAACCCGAACACCACTGCAGGACGAACAGCTGTTATTCCAACTCTACTGTTGTACTACCAACCCACCCAAAGGGCAATATTTTAAGATATCCGCACACCCCCCCTGCACTGCCATCACAGACCCCATCATAGCCACAGGCACCACTCTGTCCTCTGCCCTAGAGAAGGCCACCCAAATTCGTTTCATCCATCACAGATGACCTCTGCCCAACCAACCTGCAGGCTCATCCCTTCAAAAGGGTCCCTATGATGCACTGGACTGAGAGTGTTCAGACTCGGATAAAAGACACAACTATCACTGTAAAAATAAATGGCAGCTCTCTGTTTCCGATTTTGTTAACGTTACTTGTAAATGGAAATTTAAAAGAAGTGTAATTTTTCCCCTTATTATGTTCCCTGGCGGGTGGTTCCTTCCTTCTTCTCATCCTCCTCTTCATAAGCATTGTTATTGCTACAACTTGGTTTAATAAAATTACAAATTGGGGGAAAATGAAAAACTGCACTGGCTTAAAAGTGTTGGAGGCCATAAACCCATGGACGTCAATTAATTTCAAGTGTGGGATCAGTTTAAGGCCAACCAGCAGAAATTCTGTTCTGTCCATGTAAAAATGAGGTTTCACCACATTTACTTTTTATAACCTATATAAAAGTCAAGTAAAAGTAATGAATATCTAAAACCCATCTCAGTGGACTGGCAAAGGCTATCTGTATTCTTGAAACTCATCCTACATATTTCTCTCTGTGCAACAAGGATTCCATGCCTGATCAAAGTTAAAATGTCAAACCACTGAGAAAACAGCCCAATTTCCAATCCATTTCACTGCCTAGAAATGGACCTCCTTCCAAGCCACTTTTGCATGGAAAAGCACTGGCAAAAGAAAGAAAAACTAAGAGATCATGTGGTTATAATTATTACCAGGCAAGGAATATTTCTGCAGCTCAGTGGTAAAGTAAAACTCTGTTGCTCTCTGCTCCCAGTACTGTCCATCGCAAAACAACTGCCTCATTAAATCTCTGCAGTGAGATTAATATGCCGTAGCTGCACTACATTTATAACCTGGTACTCTATAAAAAGCACATTTAATGGCAAGAGCCAGAGCCTAGATACAGAGTATTACTATAAAAACTTCTGGCAGCGAGTATGCAGTCCAGGCCCTCTGTCCTTCTTGCTGGAGATGTAAATGAGGCTTTTCCTGGTAGACTCGAAGCATGAGGCTCTACCTTACAAACCAGTACAGGCAGAAACACAGGGTTCTGAGGATGATGTAAATACGTACGCAAGAAGACTACTTAACAACTAAGATTGGCAAGAGATGAATGAACCCAAAATACTCAAACACAAACACAAACTTAGAACTGGACCATTTCCTTATAGTTTGTTCTCTGGTCATAGCCAGCTTTTCACCAAATGAAACAACCATGGCATGAATTACTCAATCTTAAAGCAACCCACATAGTGCCAGTAAGTTCAAACATAACAGCTGAAATATGCATACTGCCTTAAAAAAAAGAACATGTGATGACCATGACCTCCTGGAACATAATTACCTAAAACTATAAAAAAAAAAAAAAAATAGATGTTCAAGAAAAAGTGGCCTCAACACTACATTACTAGTGGACTGGTAAAAATACGTTTTCGTTATTTTGGAAAGCTGCCTAAGTTTTTTCTTCCAAGGATATCTTCTGAAAATAAAAAAAGCACTATAACCCAGGTCTTATTTTGAGGAACCCTATGGTGAATAAGTAAACAAGTAATTTAAACAAATGCATTCCACACTCAAATGTCCCCAAATCAATACAAATGATGCACCCCAGGTTAACAATAATCTTGTGCAAATAATAATTAATTGTCTGATGTTGTTGGGTTTTTTAAACATCTTTACTGGAGTGTAATTGCGTTACAATGGTGTGTTAGTTTCTGCTGTGTAACGAAGTGAACCAGCTATACATATACATATATCCCCATATCTCCTCCCTCTTGCGTTTCCCTCCCACCCTCCCTATCCCACCCCTCTAGGTGGTCACAAAGCACCGAGCTGACCTCCCTGTGCTATGCGGCTGCTTCCCACTAGCTATCTATTTTACATTTGGTAGTGTATATATGTCCATGCCACTCTCTCACTCGTCCCAGCTTACTCTTCCCCCTCGCCATGTCCTCAAGTCCATTCTCTATGAAAAGAAACGAAATTGAGTTATTTGTAGTGAGGTGGATGGACCTAGAGACTGTCAAACAAAGTGAAGTCAGAAAGAGAAAAACAAATACCGTATGCTAACACATATATATGGAATCTAAAAAAAAAAAAAAAAAAAACGGTTCTGAAGAACCTAGGGGCAGGGGCAGGACGGGAATAAAGACACAGACCTAGAGAACGATGTTGTTTTTAAGGCTCACATGTGGTCACAACAACTGGCCTTCTAGGGTTTACTGACATCTTTAGAAGTCCCACACCTAAAAAGAAAACCAGATACTACTCCTATTTAGAGCAAACCACGTCTGAAAGCACTCCTCCCCTCCAAGTATGTTCAAATCCCATGAACTGGTGTATCTTGATAACTTTCTAAGAACAGAGGACAAGTGACCTTCGGTTTACCAAGAGTTAACAAGGAGCCTCCCGCCTTTTCAAAAACCAAAGGGTGGGATCATTATTTTGTGCTTTCTGGGCTCTACATACGCATTGTCACTGGAAATCCCATAAGATGAAAACAGATTTAGGGAAAATAAATCGTCCACTGTTTATAAAATCTCAAGCAGGCTCTAATGAAGGAAGGCACCATCTGGCCCACACCCACCTGCTACTCTGCTACCTCACTTTTTTCGACTCTCAAGAAAAGGTAAACAAACAAAAGGAAACAAAAACAAAAGCAATCAGTGAGGTGGCCAAGGATGAGCATTCCTGGAACTTTGGCTTCAGGACAGGGACAGCCCTCCCAGGCTGAGACCTGGCTGATGACAACAGGTCCAAAGAGCTCAAGTGGCCAAGGATAAAAACGTGCTCTTTTTACTTTTCCTGCAATGTTTATCTTCTAACCACTCTATTCTGTGAAAGTTATTAAATTGTTTTACAGAAAAAAAGGAAAAAACAAAACAAAAAAACAATAAACCTTTTCATGTACTGTTCTCTCCTTTGTCTCTAAAATCTTCCCAGACAAAAAGAATTATCTCTATGTTAAACAAAATCACACAGTTGAAGTTTAGAATTTCTGTGGTTTTGCTTGATCTACAGGTCTATCATGATCCTTGAAGACCAAAGAGAAAGATCACAGGTGCACTATTATGAAGGAGCACATGCCAAACATGAATTTACTACCACTCTTCTTTCTACAATGAAATTCCTTGCAGGAGGATGCTGAGTGGGAGGAAATTAGCCTTGGGAGAGGTTAAGACACACACACACAAATACACAAAACAAAAAAATATACATGCACGTTTTGGAACCAAATAAAACGTTTCTTGGCTTCTAATCAGAATCTTACTCAAATTTCTTTCCTCTTCTTCATCCCTCTTTATCTTTAACATGAAATGTAGAAGAAAAGCCATCTTAGCACTCCAACTTTCATACAGAGTATTTATAAACAGATCCCTGCCTTAGTCATTTAACCTTCGAGTGACTGTGGTTGCCTTGTCACACCTTCAGTAAACAAACATTTTCTGAGCACCCACACAGTAATTGGCATTTGGCTAAGGCCCTCGAGATGCAAAGTCTAAGACCTGGTCCTTGTCCCAAGGAGCTTGCAATCTGCTGCAGAGCTTCCCAACCAGCGGGTCAAAAGCGGGTTCAGGTGTTCAAGGATATTGATCCTTTCCGCCCTCGAAGTGGCCACGTACCGCTTGAGATAACTGGAAACGGCAGGCCAGTTGCCTCTCCATTTATCCAAGTGTTTCCCTTCAAAACATCATTTTTCTGCGTGTGCCATGACATGAGAAGGGCTGGCAAGCACTGGGGAAGGGGGAGAGAGAGATGAGTAAACCAATGACTGAAGAAGGAGGGATAACTGCTCGGATGGAGGAGCCCACAGACTTTTAAAAGCCCACAGGCTTTTCTTTCTTAATATAATTTTTTAAATTTTTATTTATTTTTGGCTGCGTTGGGTCTTTGTTGCTGTGCACGGGCTTTCTCTAGTTGCGGCGAGCAGGGACTACTCTTCGTTGCAATGCATGGGCTTCTCATTGTGGTGGCTTCTCTTGTTGCAGAGCATGGGCTCTAGGGACACGGGCTTCAGTAGTTGTATCACGCGGGCTCAGCAGTTGTGGCACGCAGGCTCTAGAGCACAGGCTCAGTAGTTGTGGCACACGGGCTTAGTTGCTCCGCAGCATGTGGGATCTTCCTGGACCAGGGCTTGAACCCGTGTCCCCTGCCTTGGCAGGCGGATTCTTAACCACTGTGCCACCAGGGAAGCCCAGCCCACAGGCTTTTAAATCAGATGGTGCAGAGCAGGAAAATGTTACACAAAGAGTAGCAAAATTGGGCTAAGTTTTAAAGAATGGGTAGCACTGAGGGCAAGTAGAAGATGGCTCTCCAAAAAGAGGAAACATATGTAAAGGCAGAGATGCAAAACATGATGCTTTCCAGGAAGTGCAAGCTCTTCTGTGCAACTCAAATGAAGGGCTCTGGATAGAGAGGAAAGAAAGGGGAGCAGTGGCAGGGACAAGGCTAGAAAATTGGGCAGATCACGAAGGAACTACTGTGAACTAAATGTTCAAATGTTAACCTTGGCGCTATGAGAAATCATTGAAGGATTTTAAGGAGAGCGACTGATCACATTTACATTTTAGATAGATGCCCCACTGGTGATTAAGAAGATGGTTTGGAAAGAGACCAGACCTGGAAGCAGGGAGACCACTATGTAGGGTCTGACATAATGCAGGGAAGAAGTCCAAGAGAGCAAGCTAAATCAATAGCAGAAAGGAGGTCATGGGAGGCATCCCAGAAACAGGATTCGGAGGACTTAGGACTGACTGTGACCCTAAGAAAATGGGGAGCTGTCTCAGTGACAGCCAGGCATTGGGCATGGTGGAGCCAGTCCCAGAGATGAACCTGCTATCTTGGCTTTAAAATAGATGTATCAACCAAGGCTAATTAATGACTTGCTTTCTTCACTATCTTCACACCCAGATTTTGCCTTTTATCCACAATCCCAATAAAGCCAAAGGTGGAGACAGACTGGACAGAAATATCACAATCACACCAGCTAACTTTTTCATCTAGTGCGAGAGATTTGCAAAGGCCCCGGTGACACTTCCTGGGACTTAAGAGGTTTTTGGTGAGATTCCCTTTACTTTCATCTTATTTCAAACACACACAAAGCCAAGGGAACATAAATGCAAAATTTGACTAAGAACAAAAACAGGTACTGATTCTAATAACTCGCTTTTATTCCATCTTTTAGGAAAAAAAATTAACCCTTAGTTTAAGTTAACATGATTCCACATGTAGTTCATGATCCTTTTTGAAAGACAAGGTAATAACACTAGACCACTACTGTCAATAATATAAAGCCAAATGAAAACATTAGAACATTCACATTAAAAGGCTTAGCCTTCGGGCTTCCCCGGTGGCGCAGTGGTTGAGAGTCCGCCTGCCGATGCAGGGGATGCGGGTTCGTGCCCCGGTCCGGGAACATCCCACGTGCCGCGGAGCGGCTGGGTCCGTGGGCCGTGGCCGCTGGGCCCGCGCGTCCGGAGCCTGTGCTCCGCAACGGGAGAGGCCACAGCAGTGAGAGGCCCGCATACTGCCACAAAAAAAAAAAAAAAAAAAAAAAAAAAAAAAAAAAAGGCTTAGCCTTCATGTGGAAGAAAATAGTGCGAGAAACCACAAAAAATGATAACAAGTCAACAGGGCAAATATGAGATGGAAACACTAAAATGGGGACACAAACTCAAAATGATCTAACCTAATAGAAAAAGAAAAAAATTACCCTGCAAAGGTTTGGTTTTGTTTTTCCCCTAGATGAAGGGTTTCCAGTGAACTCTCCAATGTCTTTTTATCGTTGTTTTTGTTTTGTTTGGTAAGGCTTCTTGACATACACCTTTCTTCTCACCAGATTTGAGACTCTTGATTCTTCCAGTTACCCTGATACCTTCATGCTCAACATCGCTGGCTCACTGAGAAGGGGCTGTTGATAACATCTGAGTATAGTCCCTAACTCCCTACAAAAACAAACAAACAAACAAAACCAACTTCTACATCCTTATGCTCAATATTAAACCAAGCCTCATGGACCCTTTCTTCCATTTTATATCAGAAAAAATATTACATAAAAATATTTTTAATATCCAGATATACAGGTCTAATTTGCTACAGCCAAGTGATTTTAAAACTGCTAAAAATCCACTCTGAAGGAAAACAAATTATTTTTTTAAAAGATTTATGCATAGTTTTTAGCACATAATGACCAGGTACCTTGAAAAATGCTTCTTAGGGCAACTACAACAATGAAGGAAACACGTTTTGAAAGTAGGATTCAGGCATTTGGATATCTGGGGAAAAGTCTAGTTATTTCTTCTTTAAATGTAACCAATAAGCCTCAGGTATAGTGGCACAGCGAGGAAGCATTACTCCATCCCAGCCAAAGAAAATCTGGGAAGAAAAGTTTTATATTCCAGGCGTCATACTTTCTGATACTTCTACCAACTGTTCTTATGACTTCAGCTATTTTAGATAACACCAATCCAATTGTAACAATATTTCTTAATTGGACACAAAGTCACCTATGTCAACAATCACTGAAACACTAGCTTAGGGAGAAAGTTTCGCTTTGAACAAGAAATATCCGTTTGCTGCAACGTAACAATGATCATCTTTAAATTTTGAGATGATAAACTCCAAACTCATTCACAAAAATCATTCAAATATTACCACTCCATTCTCTTCATTAGTGACTTTGTTTTTGCTTTTGTTTTAATTTGGCAAGTTCCTCTTCTTAATTGCAATGATATATTTGAAAGACGGGACAACTGGTTTTGCCTAAAGGCTGTGAATTAAACACAAGATCTGGATGGAGCATTATTATGCCACTAAATGGAATCACATAGCTCAGGAACATGAAACATTTTGCTTATTTTTTTCCTTTTTCCCCTTCCAAAGCTCCAACTGGTTCTCAAACAAACTGGGGATCAAACTGTCACTAAAATAAAGTGGAAAATAATTTTAAAACAACATTTTTTTAAAGATTTTTTTTTCTTTCCTTATAAGCTGGCACACAAGTAAGTGTACAGCCCACATTTCTAAGAAATGATCCCATTCAGGAAGATAAGAAAGTAGTTTCTAAACAACTTATTTGGTAACATGATGGCTCAGCGAAAAAGAAAGAAGGAAAGAGAAAAATCCTATAAAATAAGGTACATGTTTGTATAAAGAAAGATCAGAACAAAAAGTGAGGCTGTGATTTATGACTTATGAGCTATTACAAAATACAAGAAAATTTATGTACAATTGGAAAAAATTCATTTTGTTCTCCTTTAGTTGGGCCAATAAATTTTAAAATATAGGCAACCCTAAATGTCTAAGGTTCCTTCAGCCTGATCAACAAAACAAGAAAGGCCACACAACCAAAAATAAACTATAAAAATAGATCATTATTGATTTAGTATCATTTCTGAAACACTTTCCTTAAGGAATTTGAAACAAAGGGAATAAAAGAGCATCATTTTTTAACTTTTTAACTGCACTTTTCATTTCCTAGAACACAAGAACTGCTTATGTTTCCATGAGTTTAATGTTTTGCTTTAGTTCTAATGCAATATCTCCAAAAAACAGATTTTAATAAGGCACCTTTTCCTACAGAATGACAACCTTGCCAAATGTGCATTCCATCTGCATGTATCTGCAGACAAGTAATAAAGACACCAGGGCCATTAGCATAATCAATACACAATTTACAGAGCTACCCAGATAGAACTGAAAGTGAACGTGTATGCCATTATCTTAGTAACTATAAATTAATAGTCGTTTGTGGAAATATATCCCCACTTACATTGTTTCAATCCTGACTTGTCAAGATAATGAGCATAGATATAGATATAAATAGTATATATTACACATAAACATTTTAAATGATGATTTATTATCAGATAATCCCCAAATATGCATAAAGTAAAATCAACTAAATCAATCACACATAGGGCAGAATGGCTGATAAGTAACCATATTTAACCATTTTGGTTTTTTACCATGTGCTTTAATAAGCAGAAAATATATACATAAATATACACATATATATAACATTCAGAAACATAATTTTCACTGGAGAAGGAACATGTTCTCAGATGGTGAGCCAGGAGATCTCACTCTATTTTCTTAAAAGAATAATAAGGACACTAATCTGGTCAATTCTACTACTTGCTGCTTGCAATTTTAAAAAATCCAACCCTTTTGAAAGTTTGTATTTAGCAACACTATAAAAAAAAAAAAGTATGTACCATCTCTGAGCTCTCATCTCTAAGACATCAGAATTGGCATCATTTCTTCAGGGATGGTGACGGGTCGTGCCCGATTCCCTCCATAGATGGCATCGATGTCCCACCAGTCCTCGGGACAGCCCACATCCAACACGTGTGTCCATCTTGTCACAACAACAAAGCAAATTTGCATGGAAAAGTGGCATATTTCAAATGAAAGAAAGCAGACATTGCTTCAGGATGGTAACCTGCCAGTGGGAAATGTGAATTGTTTTTTCCCCTAGCTTCTCCACACAGTGTATTTAAAACACCCAACGTGACATTACCAGGAACTATTCAGCCCAAAGTCAGCTGCATTGCTCCAATGTTCCAGGCACAGTCATCGGTCACTTCTCCTATCACTCAAACTGGTGGAGGGCTCGACCTAAGCAAATCTCCTGACCTTTCAGTGACAGCAACCAGAACACCTTTGAAAGTCCACTCAACCTCTGTAAGTATTTCTGCTGAGAGCTCACCAGCAATGGGAAAACACTCCTGGGTCCCTCACTCCAGCACCGCACCCCACCCCACCCTGACCTTCTCTAATGGGTCCCTCACTCCAGCACCGCACCCCACCCCGACCTTCTCTAAAATACCTCCCAGATCAGCTTTCTGAGGCACACGATTCTTGTATCTGAAGCCAAAGCCTTTAATCACACAATTAGGGATTTGTCAGGTTTCCACTGCTTTCAATTCTCTCTCAGGTGTAACTGACTAATATCATTTTTTTTTTTCTTGTAGAAGTAACTTTTGGGGCTTGGGGGTGGAACAGCAGAGGGAACTGAGATCAAAATGCTTAAAGCAAAAGGAACACAAGAGGGGCGAATGTGGTGGCCAGAGGATTCATTATTTCCACCTCTTGGCTGGGCTTAAGATTGGCCTTGGCTTCTTCTATTAGAAAATTCTGAGACCCAAGTCTACCTGTTTTCAAGTCAGGAAATCTACATTCTTTTTCTGCTTCAGCCGTGCTAATGGGATGAGATACAGCTGTGTCTGTGCCTCAGTTTCCTCGTCTATAAAACTGAGACAATGATAACTGACAAGATTCACTTAAGATCAAATGAAATAGATACACAGTGTCTTTAGAAACATTAAAGAGGTGCCCAAATACAAAGTATTTGCCATAATGATTGAACTCACCAGAGCTCCAGCTCCATTACCCCCCTTTCATTCTAGAGAATGGTTACTAAAAGTTGAATATAAAAACTTACACCATTCCTCTTAGGCCTTCTCCAGGAGGGGGAATAGTTTCTGTTCTACACAGAGACAAGGCAGCCACAGACTGTGCCGTGCACACCTCAGGACTTTGCAGAAGAGGGAAAGATGAAGAAGAAGAACTGTGTCTGCTTCCTCAGCTTCCCCGTGGACTTCACCCATAATCAAAAGCTGGTACTACTTACAAACTTTCTAAGAGGCTGTTAAGTTACCTGTTGGGCATCTTACATGTGTTACCTAATACAACAGCCCTGTGAAATAGATTCTTACCATTTTATTGGTAAGAAAGCTGAGGCTTAGTAGGTTTCATAACATGCAGGATTCAAAACCAGGTCATTAGGCATGGTATCCCTCAGGTCAACTCATTGGGACACACTGAGAGGGGACAAAAGCCTGAGACCTTGACAGCTAACACTAGACTAAGGAAGGTGACTCTCACAGGGCAGGAGGTCTAGGATTCTGGCTTTTGTTGAGAGGCTGAGAGGGATGGGGAAAGACACTTTACCTTCTACAGCCTAGAATGTGTACAGCTGTGAGAGGCAATTCCTAGAATCAGAAATCAAGAGACTGAGACTCTTCCCTATTCTATCACAAAGTCCTGGTGACTTGAGATGGGGCACAGAAGCTCTTCCGGTCTTGGAGACGTCAGGGTAGATGGGTGCTCCAGCATCCTTGCCCCGCTCAGGCCACTGCACTTCCTTGGCCTCTCGCCTCTTCTCTAACAAGACATCCAGCCCCAGCCAGGGCCAACCTGTTAGGAAACTGAAAGGCTACCACTGCCCTTTCTAAAGAGTCTTCTAGGATATCTATTTCAAATTATCTCAAAGTGGAACTTCCTTTGTCACTTACTATCATTTAAGGGTATTCCACTCATTAAAAGTGGCCTCGCACAATCCTCTTGACTCTCTCCACCCTGATTTTCAATTACTATTTCTTTCACTTCATTTAGCATTAAAGTTGAAGGAAAAAGTATAAATGGATATTTGAAAGTCATCTGATTGGATGTATTAAGGTTTTAGGCTTTGTCCATATAGAAAGACAACTTTATGACGGTTATAATTTAGTTAAAATAAAAAGACATGGTAGTGTCTGCCCAGAGTATCAGACAAATGAGTACTGAGGTCAACCAGTGGGCAACAGCACAGGCTGGGTTTCTAAAGCCTGAAGGGACAGTCGGAGCCCAGCAATCTGGGAGTGGGGACTGGGTGATTTCATGGACTAAACACAGAGAGGACTGGTGACTAAATGAGCAACGGAATGCAAGGGGAAATAAAAATACAGCAAACTGAACAGTTAGGGCTTACTGCAGAAGAGAATGAAGAAGAAATGAAGAGCAGAGAAAATTCAGACAATCTGCCCCAAAATAAGGTTTCACATAAAATTAAAGCAGTGGCTAGACACAGCCAAGCACGGACTGGTAGGTAGCAGCCAGCCAGCAAGACACATTCCATCTTTACACCCTCTACTTGTACCACTTGTAGACAACACAGAATCCCTCTCTGAAGCCTAGAAGAAAATGCTTCTCGATCAATTTACTGATGGGTATGGTGATGTAGAAAATCATCCCCTTGTTCGGCTAATTCCTTTATAAACTCAAGCCCAGATTTACCTTTTTTTTTTAACCTTTTTAATTTAAGGATTATTAATCAATCTACTATGATTAAACCTTCATAATGATAAGTGAATTATTTGTCTCTACCTCCTCTCCCAAGAACGATTAGCCTACCTTTGCAAATTAGCATTTAGTGATGGCCCTTTTGCAAAGAACCACAAAGACCTGACTTACCAAGAAGATGGCAGAGGCTCTAAAATGAATTAGCTCCACTTTATGTTTCCATTCTTTTAATTGGAATTTCTGCAGGATTTTTTCCTTCAGAACTCTCTCTACATTGGCAAAGCAAAGTGGAGCTTGGAATCAAGGGCTGCTTTGGCCAGTGGGAAGGGACTGGTCATGGTGACTGAACCCAGGGAAGACGTCCACAAGGGACCCATCCAAGGCAGGCCTCTGAAAGCTGTGTCCAGCCACACGGGTACCTAGAAATCCACAGAAAAGACTTGCAGCCCATGGGATGAAGGGTTTCCCCACAAAAAGGAGAAGACCTTTGAGAGTGAGAGTAAGAAACATTTACTAGGTATTTCTTACCTGACAGAGACTATTCTAAGCGCTTACATGAATTAACTCTGAATTCTCACAACAACCCTATGAATTAGGTACTATTATTACCCTCACTTACAGATACAGAAACTGTAGTTCCAAGTGATTTCGTAATTTGCCCAAGGTCCACAGACTGAAATTTCAACCCAGGAAGTCTGACTTAACACCCACGCTCTTAACCACCATACTTTATTGACCCATTTACTAAATGTTTGCTAAGCACCTATTATATTTCCACACATATGCTTGGGTGCTGGACCTAGAAGGGTGAAGGGGGGCAGACAGGGCTCTGAAGCCAGTGTAATGAGAAGACAGAACTAAAAGAATGATCAGAAAAAAGAAAAAAACTTTCTATGTCAGACACAAACTCTAGTAGTTAGAGGGAAAGCCTGACAAAACTGAAAATTAAAACATTTAAACTTCTGTATGGCAGAAGAAAAAAAATTACCACCCACAAAGTCAAAAGAAAAACTGGGGGAAATATTTGCAACATGTAAGTCAGAAAAAGGACCAATTTTCTTATTAACATGAGCTGCTCTTTCAAACCAAAAGATAAAAGAGTCAAGGAAATAAAAAGGCAATTCACAGAAAAATAAATACAAATCCTTGTGCAAACATATGAAAAGATGCTCATAATTACAGAAATGCTAATTAAAATGTCAATGAAATACCATTTTGTTTATTTCACAAGCCACATCAGTAAAGATAAAGTATTTAAACACAGGCACTCTCTAATCCTGTTGCTAACAGCAGTGTGAACTGGCATTACCTCTGTGGAGGGCACATTTGCAATATCTATCAAAATGATAAATGGGTGTTCCCTTTATCCAGCAATTCCAACTTTAGAATTTTACACCATATATATAATCACACATGTTAGCAAGGATGTGTGTATGCTCACTGAAGCAACATTTGTAAATAGTAAAATAAACAAGTAAAAAAATAGGAATAAATGATAGAACACCATACAATGGATACAGTTGTTAGAATAAAGGGAAAGGTCTTAAGTGTTGATATGGAGGGATTTCTAGGAAATATACTTAGGGAAGGCAACATAGAGAGCTCCCACTTTTGTTTGGGAATAAAAGATACCCAAGATACCCACATATATGCATTGCCATCTAAGAATGGTCCAGTTTGCTGCCGAAGACATTACCAGTAGAATCCTCCTCCTCTAAATAACGGTGGAACACCTATTTAAAGAACAGTTGGGGCTTCCCTGGTGGCGCAGTGGTTGAGAGTCTGCCTGCCGATTCAGGGGACACGGGTTCGTGCCCTGGTCCGGGAAGATCCCACATGCCGTGGAGCGGCTGGGCCCGTGAGCCATGGCCGCTGAGCCTGCGCGTCCGGAGCCTGTGCTCCGCAACGGGAGAGGCCACAACAGTGAGAGGCCCGCGTACCGCAAAAAAAAAAAAAAAGAACAGTTGGTAGGGACAACACATCACCAATATCCCCAGCTTTCTGAAAGTTCGCTTTCCACCACTTTGATTTTATGAAAGATCTACATTAGTACCTGCTTTCTCTAACTGAAAGAAATCCGAAGAGGATTTTCGATTTTAGAAAAGAAGGTGGAAAGCAAGAATAGCATTCGTGAGTTTGTTTTGCAGCAAGTCCAGCCGTTATAGAGGCATTGCTCACCCGCCAGCAGCAAGAGTGGCACCACCAACTCCTTCCCCAGGAACTACACTGGGCATCGCAGCAAAGCCACCAGAGCTTTGAACTGTGTCTGTGAGCATCTGTGCTTTATCTCGATGTATTTTGTGCATCTGTTAGCAAGATGTGTCCTAAGGTAAATGCTTCCTTGCTATACACCAGTTCCTATACAAAAGGTTTCACAGGAACGCTCTACTTTCAGATAGACTGGGGGTAGGGGGGACACTATTAGCCTGTCCAGGTTATGGAGGCATCTCACTAAGACTTGGCTTAGAGAATTATGTGGATGGTGATAAGGGTTGTAGCTTCAAACATCCTGTCATAGACTGTCTTTTGGGACTTTGTGAATAATACCATCATGAATAGAGACAACAGGAAATGTTTAAAAAATGTGAGCTGAAAAGTGAAAAAAAAAAGAAGAGCGTTGGTAGGTAGATTACTGTTTTTTATAATCTTTCCGCAGTTTTTCTATGTAAGTTTTCACTTACAGAATATGCTCATGAATTGTTGATGCACTGTCATAGTCTAGTATTTGCTCCTTGATGTGGAAGATGTGCTAAGAATTTGTAAAGATCATAAGTAGAAACATATTACATGATTTGTATATATTTTCCTAATTATCTATGAGGTTAAATGGAGAGGAGAGTTGTTAAATTCTCTTATGATGCCAAAATGAGTGAGTTTATCCCATATTTAGACAGCATTATAAGAATTATAAGAAATTCAGATATTTGGAATAAATAGATCTAAGTGATGAAAAACTCAAGAAATATAGTTAGTTTACTTAGAGTGGAATAACCAGGCCCATGTACAAACGATGGCCAGAACTTGTACACAAGTTAGTCATGTGCAAATAATAGGTACCATTTGTATGAACTGAATGTATACCATTGTTGCAAAACTAAGTACAGTTTGGAGTTAAACAACATTAATAGGGACACAAAGAGTCATCGAAAATGTCTTCATAGACTGTTAGCTCTGTGAAACCCATGGGCAACTGGGTCTGACTTTTTCCTTACTGTATCCTTAGCACCTGACACATAATTGGTACTCAATAAGAATTCCTGTAGCATGCATGAGCACGCTCAATGGTTTCCATTCAAAATCATATTAAGGGCTTCCCTGGTGGCGCAGCGGTTGAGAGTCCACCTGCCGATGCAGGGGACACGGGTTCGTGCCCCGGTCCGGGAAGATCCCACATGCCGCGGAGCGGCTGGGCCCGTGAGCCATGGCCGCTGAGCCTGCGCGCCCGGAGCCTGTGCTCCGCAACGGGAGAGGCCACAACAGTGAGAGGCCCGCGTACCGCAAAAACAAACAAAAAAACCAACAAAAACCATATTAAACCTCAGATTTGGTTTGAAAGTGCTTTCACCAGGATCCCTCCCTGACCTCACTCATATCTCTGGGAAATGTTCTCATAACACCAGGGCTTTCCCTTCACCTAATTATAAATTACTAGTATCTACTGAATTGTTCATTTAATGTATTTCCACTGCTTGGCTGTGACTCCCCAAGAGCATAGACCCTATCTGTCTCCTTCATAGCATCCCCAACTCCTAGCACTCCAGGACTGGTAAATGATGGATGTGCAGTAAATATTTGTTGATTAAACACATGAGTGCATTAATGCATTTGTTTGTGCATTTGTATGCTTGTTTGTTTACCACCTAATTTTAGGCTATGGGGATTCAAAGAAAAGAAACACAGAACTCTGCTCTCAAAAAGCTTATCGAGAAACCAGAACACCAAGGTATTGTCATAGTTTCTATGACATATGAGATATGGAAGGGATAATAAAGAGGGGAGTCATTTTAACTCGGGTGGGTCAGAAAAAGCCCCACAGAAGATGTGAGATGAATCTTAAGAAATGAAAACAATATTCAAGCCTTTATTATCGTACAAAGCAACCTGAGTATCTACAATCTAAGCCTGGAGGAGCGAAGCGAGGAAAATCATTAAAGGTTTGGGAAATGTTGCTTTATGAAAATGGTACCAGCATTTGGGCAAATGGATGGACACGAATTGAAGAGGAGGAGCCAGCATAAATCAAACTAAATTAAAATGCTGTCCTTAAAGCAACACACTTTGACCTTGCACAGCTGCAGATTCACACCTATTCCCACTGCAAAAACCCACCCGAGACCCAGGCAAATATAGAGTTGGTGAGTCACTCACGCATACAGACAAACTCTAGTTCAAGGTAGCTGCTGCTACTAGGGCTGCTCCCAGTTGAGATACGACAAACCCCTAGTGGGGTCAATTGGTCACTGGCCCAAGGTTCTCATCTAGAAGCTGAAAGCTGCTCTATGAAAATTCCAGAGTTTGAACAGAGTCAGAATCCTTATAAAGGCCCTGAGAATGGTTCAGTGTGTAATTCATGTTTCTTTCTGTGTTAGCTCCCTAAGTAGGGGGTCTGGACAAGAAATCACAGTGAAAAGTAAGACCTTCTAACCTCTGCTGTTTGATTTTGTTCTCAGCTACAACCCAATCAAGTTCACAATTTTAAAAGAATCCCTGCCCCATTAATATGAATTACTGATCAACTTGCAAGAATTACAATTTTTCAATATGAGAATTCTACGATGTTAGAGAGAGAAGGGAACTCAGAAGTCATCAACACATTCCTTTGGTTAAAAAAAAAAAAAAAAAAGTGAGTTAGGTTCCACAGAAGTTTACTGAGCACTTAGTATGAGTCAGGTACCTGGCTGACCCTCTCCTGGCCTGAGGGACCCAGAGGCAAAGACAGAGCTAGGAAGCCATTCCAGGGGTCTGCCAGACCATCATACTCATATTGGATTTTAAATATGCAAATCAGCAAGTATAAAAAACAGTTACAATTAATGGGAGCTATAAAATGCTGTTATTATCTTGTAATGGTTTTATTTTGAAGATTAAAAATTTGATATAGTGATGCAATACTTATGAAAATGACATATATGATATTGGAGGAAGCAAAAGGGATTTCATGTGATCATCTTTCTCTCTGGTCAATTACACTCCACCATCACCGCTGATACTGTACTCACGTCTTTGAACATGAAGACCATCAAGACAACCAATATCATTATCCCTAAAGTGTCTTATGCTTAAGATCCATGATTCTGTAAAAGTTTATTTCAAGGCATTCACCTATTTCCCTGGGGAAAAATAATTAAACCTGCGCTATGGACGTTTTATTACTAACTTGGTTCATTCTTTAGTGTTCTATTCCTGAATATTTAATGGAATGAATTCCTCATGACTTGTTTCACCTCGATTTTATATAGCAATTAGGGACTCTTAATTGAGGTTTAGTTTTGCTGTTTCTTAATATTAATATCATACACATTCTCCAAGAGCCTCCAATTATTTCAAGGATGCCACAAATTCTTTGAAATTTTAAAAAATTTACTTTAGTATCACACAATTAGCTTTTAGAAACATTATCTAGATCTTTTAGGAGGACTAAAAGATATTGCAAAGTCAATGACCTAAATCCAAAAAGAGTTGGAAATAGATATTCTATTGTATTTAGTGGTTTCAGTTCAAGTGAGCGTATCTACCTTTTAATCATAAGAGAAAACAAAGCTCACCATTCTCAAAAAGTATAACTCACCAAACGTTTGGTGCCAAAAATGTTTTTGAAACTCATTTTATCTAATGTTTTTAACAGACCCAACTTGCTGAAAAGTAAATATACCATATACACATATCTCCCACCACTTGCATTGCTTTTTTCCCCTAAATTAAAAAGCAATGGAAAGTATTTAACATCTCATCCAACTTCCTAAACTCTAAGCTTCATAAGAGCAAAGCTTATGTCTGGTACACAACTGAATATTTGGAACTAGCACAGTGCGTGGGACAAAATAAGCACTAGGAAAAACAAACAAAAAACAACTTGTTGAACGATGAAATGAGCCCCCTCAGTCTACGGAGAGGAAATCCGAATCCTGGAGAACAGAGGGTAAGGTGACTTGTCAAAAAGTGCAGGCAGCAAATCAGAGCTCACCCCCTGCACCCTTTCCACTCCACAGCCATCTCCTTGCTGGCACTAATATCCAAGTCACAATACTTATGACCATAACTGATTTTTTCTGCTTTTATTCTCAACTCTTTCCAGGAATGAATATGCATTACCTTGAGTCCACAGTTCTTTTTCACCCCTTGCCTCATGTCCACAAAAAGTACATCTAACTTTGTATATTACACACTGACAGCCCCAAGCCACCCTCCACAGAGCAATCTCAGACTCCGTACAACAGCTAATGAACAAAACATTCACTGGAACTCATGACGGCACCACCTTCCCAACCAGAAGTTCTCTTTTGGCTTCACTGGTCCTTGGTAGAGCGGTGTTTGTGAATACTTAACTCCCTTAAATGTATAAAAATAAGAAAAGACAAAAGTGTGATACTAGTGATAGAAAGCACATGTCTAAAACACTTCTAACAATTGAGACACGCTAAATCATCAGGAATGCTGAAAGCAGATACTAGCTAGTCATATTCACGTGCTTACTAGACCTAATCTGGTTCTATTGTAAAGGAAAGGAATAACATTAAGGAACACATTTGAAATGCTAGAAATTGTTTCTAAGAGTCAACATATTGTTTAAAAAATTGTAATATTGTTTTAGAGTCCTGGTCACAGCACCCCTTCAGTACAGGAATTTATTGTTCACCTTATTGACCCTTCAGCTCTTCATAGGTTTTCACAAATGTATTCCGTATGAATATATGCGACTGTCTATACTTGAGAATGAGAACCACGTATCTCCTTCGTTCCCGTCAGGTAAATAACTTTCCATCTTGAAATATCTCTCATAGTGCGCTGATGGGATAAGAAATTTGGGGAAAAGTCAATCTTGAGAAAGAAAGGAGAAATAATTTCAGTGAAATAATGAACCTCAAGGGTACGATGATTTTAATTTCTAAAAAAAATTCTATTCTTTACAATGATACCAATTTTTATTAGGCAATATCCAGTTCAATCCATTTTTTTCCTTAAAAAGTGATTAACACTATGAATTCGCTAACCAAAGTATATTTTAAATAGAACGTCAGAGTATGTTTGTATGTGCATACATATTGCTTATGTATATATCTCATACAGAGTTGTGATAACTGAAACCTTTTGATTTCACACATATAAAAATTTTCATTGAAACCAAAACATAATTCCTACAGAATTATGAAAATGAGTATTCTGAATGTCAGTCACTTGACCACATTCAGTGGGAGACAGCTATGCTCATGCATGAATAGTATATGCTTTCCAAAGCAAATCATCTTCATTTGAAAACAAGACTTTACATGCTCAACACATGTTCAACACATACACATGCAACTGACAAATTTATGTATATATTTTTCTTTTCAGAATTTTTCAAAGCATTTACTATCCCATGAAATTAAAACTGGTGTCCAATTTAAAATAATACTTTTTAAATGTAAGCATTTATCCTTTTTCGGGAGGGGTTTCTAAAAAAGGGGAATTTCTAGACAGTAATCTTTGAATCTGGATTTTTTTTTTTTAATGACCAAATTATAAACCTCTGCAATCAGACATCTAGAACAGAAATGCCAACGATAGTGTGTGCTGCCAAAATAATGATACCCCCAAGATCAGCCCAGTGCCTGTAGCTGTGGCAGGGTCCCCAGGCAGCTGGGTAACTGCTACTTGATCATTATGCCTGCTAAAACTGAAGCTACTGAAGTTTTAAAGAATTCATGTCTTACTGAATTTCTTTCATCTCTAATAATTACTAAACTGGCATAATTACTTATACTAGAGGTGAAATGTGATGCATGCTAAAAGCCCAAGCTGCCTAAAATTAAAGTTTAAAAAAAAAAAAAGCCACAATTCTTAGTTTTCAAAGATTTATCTTGTGTTAGGCTTTTATGCCAAGAGTTGCATAATTATTTAAACCATTTAAAAGCTTTCCTTACACTATTTGATTAATACTATAACAGGGCTATTTAAGTTTACTAATGTTAACTTTAAGTTTTAATTGCTTTGTCATAATATTGTTGCAGAACGTATTTTAAATCAGACAAGTACACTTTCATTACAGCAAACAAGGTATATGCAATCCTAGCTAGTGTACCATGTAATCCCCAAACAAAAAATGGGAACGTATTTCAGATTTAATTGAAATGGGATTAGAAACTTGCATGCATTCCCCCCCACAGAACTAACTTTAACCTTTGACAGCACAATGGGAGTCAGTGGAGAAAAAATTAAATACATCTGGGAAAATACTTAGCCAGAATATCAGCCTTTGTATCAAAATTTCATTCAATTCAAGAGCATTCTTTAACATATTACTTAATGACAACATTTACATTTTAAACAATCCATAAGGCTTCTAAAATATGTTGCAAGTCTTAAAATTATTTTCTCTATGAAATAACTAAAAACTCAACATGGTATTCATTAAATCCAGCCATGAAGAATGTATTCTATGGCAACAGAATTAGTGACATTAAACCAGCAATGTGAATTCTGTCAGATGAATTAATAAAGCACAGTTAATAGGAAAAACATACCTTTCATAAAATTCTTAATTGATCTTGGTAGAATTGCTCTTTTCTACTATCAAAACCTCTTTCTCCTCATTGCATGGTTTTACATCAAAATGAAAACTCAAGCAAGTATATTTGATCCTATGTTTCGATTTATGTGAACAAGTATTTCACTAGAATTTACCAGACTAGCCAATTCTCAAAATTGACTTCCTTTAAAAATAAAAGGAAGGGAGCAAAAATGTTCCTGTAAGTTGAAAAGAAATATCCTACAAATATGCTACAAGACTTGCAATGACCCAAACAAGCAAGCAAAAAGAACTAAGTATAATTACTGAAAGCAAAAAGTTGAAAACTTCTGTCATCACTATTAGACATCACTGCTGTCAATAACTACAATGGATTTTAAGGGATATGGGAATACTCTGGCAAAACAAAAAAGAAAAATTATTAACAGCTTGCTTTATAAAAAGCTGCTAATCTCAAATCCCTTTGTAATTTCATTTTTACATGTACGCTTTTATGTTCAATATCCTATTTTTCACCCTTTTTTGACTGGATGAATAAAAGCCAACAATCCACTCATGCATCAAACAGATGTTTTTGTTTTTAAGGCCAAGTGGAATCTTATGAATTTTTGTTCCCTCCCTTTAGGAAGATGCTGCCAGAACTGCTGAAATTGTGAAACCAGCATTTTGGAAAAGACTCACTGGACCATCAGTCCTGGAAGTTTGACTAGCACTCATGGGATTCGTGCCAACTGTAATTGCTGTTTTTGTTTATGTAGGATTGTCTACTGATTGGACTATAATCAATTTAATGACTTCAACATCTAGTCAGTATAATTTAGAGGTGGTAGAGGGAAGAAACAGTCCCTGCTTGATAGATGCATAAAAGTCCAACTGCAACTGTTTGAAGGTGGTACAAACACTGAGCTTCTGCAGTGTTTCCAATAATCAGGCTTTTTAGCACCTAAATCCAAAAGTAAATGCATACATTGCTGTGTGCTGCAGAATTAGTATTTTGCTCTCACAATTATGAAAAAGAATATATGTAGATATTTTCTCAATATTTTTTTTAAAAACTTTAACTTTAGGTTAAACCTAGTTATTAAAAAAGGGAGTCATGCTTCATTTATCTAAAAATAATTCTGAGCAAAAATCTATATTGCAGGTTTTAATTAAAAGCAAACTATTACTGTCTTAATGCAATAGTTTCCTTATTATGGCATCATCTCCAAAACCAAAACTGAACCTCTAGTGATAAGGAGTTGCTTTTTTTGTTTTTGTTTTTTAATAAATAAAACACAGAGTACAAGAGGACCACTTTTTTTTTCTTTTTTTAGTTATACTTCACCTGTCTACCTATAAGGAAATATATTTTTGACTTTGAAAAAAAATGTGTTTAAATAAGGATTGGAGAGTTTAATGTTTCTATTAAATTTAGAAGCTAGTACAAGCTCCCTGCAGTGGCTTTTTTAACACCTACAATTTCAAGAGCTTTTCCACCGGAGAATACAGCCTAGTAGATAGGTTTTCTGACTTTTGAAAGGTTATGGACTTAAAACCCATTGCCTTTTCTTTCAAATTCTATAGTTTACATTTCTTCTTTAAATTGAGAGCTGAATTTTTGCCACCTCATTATATTTTTGCCACCTCTAAATAAATTACGTCTCCTTAAAAAAAAAAAAAACACTTTATAAGTACAAAAGAAGGTAAATGGGAAAAAGGAAAAAGGTCAATTCTAAGTGTGATAACTTCAAAATGTGCCAAGTTACAAAGGGCTAGCTACTGTGACAGCCAAGTTAAACAAGGTATTTTGGGGCTGTCTTTCTCCCTGGTTCCCACCATTTCTCTCTCGAGACCCCTGGTATGGGTTTATGAACACGTGAGGGTCCAGATATCCTAACTCTGTCTTGTGTTTAACTTGGCCATTTACATGTCTAAGTGCTCTGCTCTCTCCTCACCAGCTTTATAACTTGGCTCTTACTGAACATATCACACCTTTATGAAGTGGACCACTTTTTCCTTCTTACAAGTGCTTTTTGGAGTAAATTTCCCCCAAAATTGTTTTTATCAGGTGAAATTGCAGAGAAACTTCCATCAGAGAAGCACCACAATAAATAGAATAAAGAGCCAGCAAGAAAAGACAGAAGTAGGTCATAACTGACCAATTTGATGCCACTGATTTGCTACTTCAGAAAACAAGCAGATAGCAGGACTATTTTCAGGCAGGTAATCTATTCAAATCTCGTGGTTACTCTCAGGAATTGAGATAAATAGCCAAATAATGCAAATGGGGTAGAGGGTAACTCATTTAATTGTCGACCATCCATGCCTCTAAATACTGGCTTTAACTCTCGGTTTCATTAGACAGAAAGGGTTATTCTGAAGATTCGCAGCATTAAGGACAGAATAAGTTTCTTGACTTTGTGTGTGGACTGAGAGAATTTTGATGCTAGGGCTCTGAGAGCAGAAGGGGTAAAACAGTTCCATGTTTCAAAATATAGTTTGCAGCTTTCACAAATAGAAAAGTGAATCTCTTTGGTGTTTAACAGCTTTAATGCACTTTAGAGGACGTAAGGAGACCAAGCAGAGCACGCTCCACTGCAGCCAGAAACCTGGCAGCCACTCCCAGGAGGCAGGTTATTGGGACAATTACACAAAAGTTTGCTATGAACAAAAGATCATGCAAAATTTAAAGTAGATATTCATTCAAAATGCTAAATTTATGAGTACCCCAAATAAATTCAACTATTAACAGAATTTTTGATAGTCCTTATTTTTAAGGATTTGGTTGGAAACAAAAACTCCAAACTTAACTGTCATTTTGTTTTAATGTTTGTACCTGCCTTATGTAAACTACTCCCCTGAGACACGAGTTTCAAATTATGATATCAGAAATGACAGCCATAGCAGAAATATCTTTTGAACCTTGTTTGTTAAAGAAATAGTATGGATGTAGGAGACAAGTTGGAGATTGAATGCAGAACTTCATGTTTTATTTAGAAGGGCGCATTGCATTTTCATGGTTTCCAATGCCTCCTTCAAACTGGTGAAAAGTAATCTGCAAGGTTTTGAAATACTGTCACTCCTCTAACAAAATCACCATTTTCATCTCTTAGTTGCAAAACTACTAATCAGTTCTTCATAAAAGAAACAAATCAAAGCTGCCTTGCTATGCCTGCTGATAGCAAAGTATTGCTCATTGCTTATTATTATTACTATGCCAGAATATTTGTCATAATAATACCTCCCTGGCTTTTCTAGGATCCAAGTGTGACCTTCCAAACAATATAATGGACAGAACACTCCTCGAACACATTTTGGAAAATGGAGACCCTTCCTGGAAGACACAGGGGAAGGAAAATAGTGACGAAAAGGCTAGGGATTTAACAGGAGCCACCTAGAAGGCCATTCTACTGCTCCAAGACCGCTACTAATATCACAATTACTCATCTGACATAGCTCATCTAAATATGTGTTTTTCCAGGTAAATGCATACCCTGAAGAAAAACAAATCCACTCTTCAGTGAGGACTGTACTATTTTTATTCCTGTCTTCAGCTTCTCACCCCAAAGCTCAGCCAGCCCACCTGAGGCCATTCGCTCTTCTGGGAGCCTTCCAAGCATCTGACAGAGGAGACCACCACTGTGTTCCGTGCCCACCCAGAAAATGGAAGCTAAATCTTTGTTTTTAACGTAAATATTTTATTTAGAACTTGGCAGTTGAAACACAGATGCTGTGTCTTCATGGAGAAGGTACCGGAATATTTTTGCGATGTGACAATATAACAAAAGAATAAAATGCCCTCTACTCATTTTCACTTGCCATTTTTTTGCTTATTAACTTAAGGACTGCACAAGTCTCCGTGCCAGTTATTCTGCAATCCAACTTGTCAAAGACTGCCCTGCGAGTACCGCCAACTGACAGCTTCACTGACCGCCCATAAAATCCTACGTGCATGAGAATAAATCTTCTTTAGGAAGCCCGGGGTAGCACATGCACCACAATCAACAGAACTTTCACCGTGAATTCATTCCAAAGGCAGGCGAGCTGAATGCCCAGAAACTGCAGATGAGCAAAACTACCGACTGTGCAAACTTCAATAAACTTTTTAAAAATAAAAAGCCCCCAGCAGCCCTTAAAACCAGGCTGACACCAAGCGCTCCCCTATCAAACTCGGAAAGTTCTTTCCAAGTGACGAGGAAGAGGTTCGTCCTGGTACTCCGCTCAGCGTGACTTTTAAGGAAGCTGAGAGTCTCACGGCAAGTTCCCCCAACGCGAGCGTCGTCCGCCGTTACCCTGACACCCGCGCACGCCCGTGGCGTTTATTTTTTCACTCTCCGCGCTTGCATCTTTCAGGCCCTTGGTCTAGGTTTTCCCAGAAAATGTGTGGCTCACGTGAATGGAAATGACCACAAAAACTGTGTCAAGACACACGTCAATGATTCATCTCGTTTTCAAACTAAAACTTCT